>NW_028277098.1:79018181-79321212 GCF_059951505.1 Python bivittatus
AAAGCTAAATAAGATTTTGATCTAAGAAAGTTATAAATGGATTAAGGGTCCAGATAAATTTGGAATATTGACTTTTACTGTAAGATTTTGGAATTACTATAAAAAATAAACAACTTCTTATGGGAAACAGACTTATGTTGGTCTCTAGCCTGGGAATTGCAAGTCATAATAAAAGATAAGTGATGATTTTTAGAAATTGGAATTAGAAGGAACTAAAGAAGAAAAAAAAAATACAAGCTTGATGTCAATTAATACTGGGACTTACAGAATGATACAAAGCATTATAAAATCAGAAATATTAAAGGAGATCTTTGAAGAATGGAGCCAGATATTAGTAACAGCAACATCAACACTGTCAGTAATGATGTCTGCTTCTATGGATAGACTATGTCTGAAAGATGCTAATAAAGGAATAGTAGATGTGGAACAAATTTTATCTGATAAGACAGAGAAAGTACAGAAAGTGGAACTACAAATCACAGGCCAAAGGACACTTTACTGGATATACAAAAGAAATTGGCTGAAGTTTTAAAAATTAAAAGGGAAATGCAAATGATAAACCAAGAGAATGACCTGGAAGATGTTTTCTAGTTGGAGCTACAAAAGAGCCTTGTTAAAGCCTTGAAGAAATCTGTGCAATGGGATAAAGAAGAATTGAAGAGAAATCAAATCCACAACATTTGATTGAATTAAAGATTAAAACTGTTAGAAGTAAAAGGAAGGACTATAAAGTTGATTTATTTGATCAAGGTTAAAATAAGACATTTTTTGCAATATTCTGGGAACTCTTTATGGACTTTTTGCTGACACCAGGATTGAAAAGTTGATGTTTTATGGATTTGCTTATAGATCAAGGATGGGATATGGTATGAAGAAATATCTGTTTAACCTTATAGGGGGTGAAGAATTATTAAATCTGTTTATACTTGTGATGAAGGTGAGAAGTCACTTCTTATATATTTCTTTTCTTTTTCTTTATTCTTTCTTCTCTTTTTCTTCTTTCTTTTTCTTTTTTCTTGCACTTTTTCTTCTTTCTTTCCATGCTCTTCTCTTTTTGTAAGTTTAGTATTAGTTTGTATTAGTTTTTATTATTGTAATTAAATTATTAATAAAAATTATATTAAAAAAAAAGACTACAGTACCATACCTAGTTACCTATAACCTCCATTGACTTCAGTTTTGCACCGGAAGTTTCATAGAACACCTTTCATCTGTTTACCGAATTAACCCATTCCAGGATTTGCACAATATATTGTATCATAAACTAACCAGAGGCTGGTCTCCACAACATGCTTAGCAACACCAGAGCAAACGAAGATTTAAACTAATAAAACCTAGCATACTGTGTGAATGCAGCTGATAGATTTTTTCACTGACCTACATAAGTATTTTGTGTGTGAATCCAATCTGCAGGTCACAAGTGAACAAGTGAAAATAATAATGCAGTGCAATGCTTTGTAGCAGAAGCTGCTTTTGACAATTAGAAATCCAACAGCCAGCTCCTGAAAACCTAACACTCCTTAGATTTTATTTGGTACAACATATTACACACACTATACAGTATCATTAAGGTAACATTTTTAATTGGCTTCCTTCATTTCCTGCATTTTGACTATTCTGCATGATGGTGTCACTGGCTTTGCTGGCTACATTCAGATGATTTAACAGTGATCTGAGGGCTTTCAAACCCAGTTAAGGATACAGTCTTCACTGCATGGTTTAAGCTCCCTAAAAGGCTTTTCAAAATAGAATTTAAACATTTTGAAATTTTAGTCATACTCAGAATAATTAATATTCTGTCTCCAATCTGATTAAACCAGGAATGTAGTGATTTATTAATATCCCTGCTTGTGATGTGAACATTACTGAGGGCAACTACAGTTTTGCATGCAATAAATAGTAAGCTGACAGAATAAAATGTGTGAAACCCTTCTTCTTCCATTCTTCATGTTCTGGCTTTCCTACCTGCTACATAATGTGCAAAAAAAGTGATACTATATTAAAGTAGATTCAAATATATTCCACCTGTAGCGTCATTTATTTATTAAAAATATTTGGTAATCATATGTAATGCCAATTCAACTAAGAATCATCATACAAAAGCTAGTAGTGGCAACATTAAGCAACTGAGCAACTCAAACTTTTTCAGGGAAGGAAGAATTTGACATTCCTCTGAAAATGCCATGCAACCTTTCCATGAGATGCCATTCTGAACCACGAGGTCACAGTGGAAAAGGCCAGCTTCAGCTACAATCTGAACCAAAGTCTTGCTTTACACCTTAATATGGGAGGAAAAAATCACTGCGATAGTAAGGTCATAAACAGCACTTTAAAGACCAAAAACAACATTTTGAATTAAACTTAGGAAGGTACTGGCAGCCAGTAAAGATCTTTCAAAATAGATGATACACAAATATATGTATGCTAATTCAAACCTATTAATGAATATTTTGCATCACTGCTTTCAAAGTGGGTCCCAGGGCCCCACCAACAGAGTACTGCATGAGTCACTCCCTAAAAATCAAGAGCATGAGTTACTATTTTGAAGAAGTCTCTTATCTCCTAGAAGCTGAAATATTAGCAATAGGTACTCTTGGCAGTGCTGCTACTAGAGATCCAGAAACAATGTCAAGCCTAGAAGCATTCTCAAGGCTCCATCTATTTTTAAGAATAAAATGAAATTCCACTGAGACCATGTATCTCTTTTATCTGTTTTTGAAAAACAAATATGGCTTTCAAGAATCTAAACTTCTGGCCATTGTCAAACCAGAAACATCACTAAGATTTACCCACTGCTTGTTTTAAATGATTACTGTTGGTTGCACAATCAGCCAGATGTCTAGATCGGATTTGGCATTTTTATCCACCTATTGAGTTGTTCCCAAAGATTTGGAATAGGCAGATGTTGTTTGATAATGTTAAAGGTATCGATGCGGGATGTAAACTGTTTCAAATAAAGCTGTCTTTTGTAATTGACTGATGGTGATTTTGTTAATGCCAATGGTCCTCAAGTGGTATTCCAGATGTTTTGGGATTGCACCCAAGGCACCTATTACTATTGCTATTATCTTTGCTTTCTTTTGCCACAGTCGTTCTATTTCTATTTGCAGGTCTTTGTATTTTGTGATTTTCTCCAGTTGTTTCTCTTCTATTCCGCTGTCTCGAGGCATTATTATTTATTTTATTTTATTTTATTTATTTATTTACACACAGTCTACCAGATAGTTCTGATTGGATTTGGTACTTTTGACTATCAGGTCCTTCTCAAGGCTCCAGGATACTTAAATATAATGTTGTAATCTATGTATTTCATCATCATCATCATCATCATCATCATCATCGGCTGATGCCAATCTTTCCAAAGTTCTTAACTGACTTCAAATAAATGTTCTGATGTAACAACTGCTAAATATCAAACAAGTTAGTAATTCCCTTACCCCCTCCCCTGCAAAAAAAAAAAAAGAGAGACTGTATTATACCGTATATGTCTCTAGCTCAGATCAGGAAGCTAAAAGGTATGTGAGCAAGGGACAGTAATTCAAAAGCAATAGTTCATTAGTCCACAGTTAACTTAGTACTTGTTTCGTTGTACAGAAACGTAATACCTTGCCTTTTTGTTATCACAGATAGGTGATTTCCTCAGAAATGTTGCAACAGCCCAGAAAATTAAATATAATGAAACCTATTCTACTGTTACAGAAAAGCATATAGAATCTCACAATCTATCTGTATATCTGCTGAAGCATTACTGGTAATGTTTGTGCAAATGCTTTGCAAGAACCCTTGCGGAAGAAGAAATGCTAACAGAATTCTCAATATCCAACTTTCCAGAGAGATTTGGGAATTCCAAATTTTACAAACAGTACTGATATGTTAGCTTTTTGCTATCCTCCTCTTCTTCCTAGCTACTGAACCTTATACAGAGTATTGTGCACAGACATTATATTCTAGTGTTTCTTAACCCTGCAGCTGTGGCCATTAAATGCATATTCAGAAAATGTGGGAAACAATCAATCAAACAAACACTCACTCCTATATTTATCTATGTTTCCCTCCCTATAACAGCACTAGACTACATTTTTTTCTTCAAATAAGTTTGATTATGGAATGTGTGTATTCTTCCCTCAATTTTTCAAAGCCTCTTTAAACTAATCTTTGTGGTCAAATTGTGGTTAATTTTTCAGCAAACTACAAAATCAGTTAACCATTAACAATTAATCCAGAACAAATACCTACTACTTGAATTATTTTATATATCCCATATCATAATAACAACTCTTAATTTCAGTCAAAATCTCTGAGTACTAAGGGACTAGGGATTTGTGGATCTCCAGCCCAGTGAAATTTCATCTTAAGATATTCATTGATGCATATCCTATTCATACTTTAACTTCATCTTCATCATACCACAGCATTTGTAGAATCACAGTCTGGCCAGCTGACTGGTGGTAAACATAGGGAGGCAAACTGAACATGTAAACAGGATCTGGCCACTGAATAATAATGTAAGTGGGGAGGCTCTGGTGGACCACCTCATGAACCTCCATAGAGTACTGGTAGTCCAGAGACACAGTTTGAGAATCACTGTGCTATTTATTTACATCCCTTTCCCATTTTTTCCCTTTTCCAGGTTGTGCGTAAGCTCTTCTGCATTGATAAAGCACAGTGCAAAAAGAAATACTGATGCAATCTGTGTACTTTTTTTATGGGTAATTTTTCAGCAGCACTACATCTAAACAGCTGGAGCCAAGGCCTATAGTACACTATGAACACATTAACTCTGGAATGAGTTTTAGACATTGTCTATGTTAAACCTGGAGGAAGGCAGAACAGAGTCAATTCATGGAAAAATAATGAAACATCATGGAGGATACTCTTCAGCTTTAAGTTTTATTGCCCACATCTTTACAATATCTGTACTCAAACAATGCATAGATAATATCATGTCATCAATGAAGAATTAAATTAGAGGCACAAATGATGGGTTTCTATATGTTTTCCCATCCATGCATCTATGAAATCCCATCAGTCAAGCAGCACAAAGAATATTTAAATATTTACTTTCTTAAAAATTAGAGTGATACGGAAAGTGCCTCTCCACTATTACACTTTTGAGGGCAGGTGGAAGAAATTCTTAAATTTTTCTATAAATTTTTCATGCAAGATACCCACAGAGGTTCAGTATTTTTTGTAATATATTAATCATCCAATTGTACATGTCAGTCTGAAGAAACATTTAAGGCTTTCATGATCATTAAACTTGTCTCCATGTTTCAACTAGTATAAGGATGGTTGTTTCTAATCTGCCTGCCATGGAAGTCCCAGACCTATGAAAGAGAGTTCATACCTGTATACAGTTTTGATGAATTTCTATCTAAAGAGTTGCCCGCTAGCAAACAAATTCATTTTAGGACACAAAACAGTTATTACTGTAAAGGTTCCTTGAGTACAATAAGTATTTGATACTCTTAGACCTCTACATTAACAAATCAAGCAACTGCTTTCCAAATATTTTCTTTAGTATAAAGCTACAAATATATACAAGATAATAAAATCTTGAAACAAATTATACAATCAATTATGCAATCAAGTAACTGAAAAAGGTTCAAAAGACCACAACTTATTTTTATTACTGCTCAAGTTCTTGTATTGTATGCTTATTTCACACGTGAAGGATGGAAAACTAAGGAGGACAGATGTCCATATTATTAAATTTATATCTTAAATAGTTTCCCTCTCCTCCCCACTACTGCTACCAAAATGTTTCATGAAGTTAATATAATTTTAATGAGGTGTTTAGTGCTTTCCTTTATCAGTTAATAGGAAAGTGTCTTGTATTAAAATACACTATTATAATATTCACACTGACCTTATTAAAAACATGGGATCTAATTTTTACCAAAATGAAACAGCTTCCCCTAAGGCTTTCTATAACAAATGGGGCAGCATTTGTTGATTAAGTAAACTTGCAATTAAGTCTGAAAATCTTGAGTGAAATGCTAATTGGTCAAAAGTGATATACTGAGTTTAGAGGCAGTTTAGAATCTTCTTGCTTTTAACTATGAGAGATAAAAATACAGAAAACTGATGAACCACAGGAGAAAACTACCTTCAATTAAGTTAATTTAACCCAGCCTGGCTGACATTTCTCCACATGATGTACACAGACGTTTTCTTTCCCAAAAGAACTATAGTTCTTAATGAAATTCCTACCTGAAAGTCATCTCTTCATATGATCTTATATATTTTTGGCTATTAGACTCAACCTGTATTAATCTTATATATTGGGCATGTGGTGAGAAGGCACAACTGACTCAACTTTTCAATATATCTCTACTGTGATGTAAACATAAAACACTTCTTGCTTACCACATAAGATGGACAGTCCATCCTGATATATGGTTTACACTTCTATATATTCAAAAGCCCAACTATGGAAACAAGATTTTGAAAATGATCGCTTTTATAACCTCAATGAGAAAAAACAAGATTGGGATGGTTTATATAACAGGAATATTCCATCTCTTTAAAAATAAACTTGCTTCTTTTTTATTCTCAGTGTCTAATACTTCACTGTGTATAGGTAATAAGAGGAACGCTCTTCTTCAAATATCCAAACTTTCTTTTCAGAGCCTCACAAAAATAATGTGAGTTTGCTGTTCCAAGTAGCATCCAGAATCACAAGTGGGTAGCCTACATATTGTACATCTCTGGATTAACCCACTTATTCTTGCCTCCCTAAACTCACCTTCCTCTTTCTGATCTTAGTTTAAAAACAATGCAGTGCTTTCTGAGCAAAGGCAGCACTTCTGGGGATTATTTGTGTTTGTCAATAACAGCTCAGGCTTTATCAGGAAATCCTGGTTCATCTTCACATTCTCCATTGTGATGATATGGTTGACTATAAAAGAATAAAGAGGTAATCAGTGGACACAGAGCTGAAGGAATGGTTTTGATCAACCCTTACCTTTCCCCAAAGTGGCCAAAGCAAGGGGTTACTTGATTTGTCCCCCTTCTCCCTGCTCTAAAATATGTCCCCAACTCGATTTCATGTTTGTATACCATTAACAGTGAGCTAAATAGAACAAGTTGGTCAAAAATACTGACTGTGTGAAACAGTTCCCTTCTATAGTAAATACTAATACCTTCATGTACAAGAAAAAGTCCAGTAGGCAGGTAAAGGACTCCATTCTGAAGAATATTCCTTCAATGACTGCTTCTATACAGTAATTGTAATAATGATAGGGAAGAGAAATTATAGGAAAGGACACAAGGCTGACATTAGGCAGCTTGGTAACTAAGAGTGGCAAACAGTCCCTCAAGTCTTCTGATCTGCGTGTATGTATGTATGTACTGTATGTATGTATTAAATTTATATAGTCGCCCATCTCACATACATGATTCTGGATGGCATACAATACAACTGCTGATTGCTGAGTCTCGGTAAAACAATGACAGAACCATGAATGTTTCCTGGACCATTTGTTTTGTTAGTCAAAGCAATGGGCACATGGTTTTCAATGATTCATAGGCTTTCGTGTCTTGGCTTCAGTGAACAGGGTAAATGTCGATGCAAACTGACAGGCAAGATGTGGGTGTGATGCAGGTGGTTTGGGGCAAGGTTTGCAGAGGTGCCAGGGAGCGAATGCACACACTGCGGAAGGGGTTTGGTAAAAAATGTCCGGGGGGGGGGACCAGGGGAGGCACAAGGAAGGTACTGATACTGGTGGTTGGAGCGGAGCATTTGCAGTGAGGCTTGTGAAGGTGTCAGGAGGGCTTGGCTGGAGAAACGGCAGCAGATGGGTGGGAGAGGTGACAGAAGTCTTGCTACTTGCTCACAAGGTGCTTACTTTGTTGGGGCTCAGGGTTGTTAGGCTGAGGGTGTGGGGGAGGCCCTGCTTCTTGGCACCCGTATTGGCTAAAGAGGGATCAGTGCCGGCTGAAGAGGGACCTGAGAAGGCATCAGTGCTTGATTCAGTGACTGCTGGATCTCTGGCATGGCGCCTGGTGGGACCTGATCCATACGCGTATTGAAGCCTGGCTTTGAGGCCATGACACAGGCCCTTTCCTGGAATCTCTTTTGCTAATCTAAAGAAGAAACCTAGAAAACCTTTCCAGGGCCAACTATCTTTTTTGATCAGGCCAGAAGAAAATCTGTTAACCTAACCCAGTCACCTGGTCTGATCCTTCCCCCCATTTGACTCTTTATGGCCATCTTTTTATTAGTCTTGATTATTTCGTTTCTTCCACATTTTTCCCAGGTGGGCTTATCTGAATTTGATATACTTTTGCCTCAGGGCAGAAAGGAATGCTCTTTAAAAGGAAGGAAAGAAGAAAACCCCACTCTGAGTCTTTGGGCTTTTGCACACTGTAGCCTTATGCTCCTGGAGTTTCATGCATAAACTAGTTAGAAATGAAGTGGACTTAAATACATTCTTTTTCAGATTTTTTTAAAAAAAATTATCGTGCCTTTATTATTTTTATAAATAACTCAAGGCAGCAAATATATCTAATGTTCCTTCCTCCTCCTATTTCCCCCACAACAACAACTACATCCCTCTGAGGTGAGTTGGGCTGAGACAGAGTGACTGGCCCAAAGTCACCAGCCAGCTTTCATGCCTAAGGCGGGACTAGAACTCATAGTCTCCAGCTTTCTAGCCTGTTGCCTTAACCTCTAGACCAAACTGGCTCTCTTTTCTCCACTTTGGACACCATCATGCCCTGATGTTCTGTCCGGAGACAGCATACCCGCCACTCCATTCCAGGACTGCTCTCTTTAGGTTCTGGGTCTTCAAACACCTGATCCCATGACTCTGGAATTAGTCTTTCTTCTTTCTTGTCATCTTTATGAAAATCTGATGGCTTTCAAAAGGGGGTTGAAAACTTTTTTATTGGACTGAGGGTTGCTGGGGAGTATGTTTATCCACCTTATTCTCATTAATGTTGGCAGTTCCTGTTTAATATTATGGTTGTGCACACACCGATACATACTACAGTGTGTTGTTTTAAATATCCATGGTTGTGGAGTTTGGGTTTGGTTTAGTTGTAAATAGCTTTTTTATTGGTTTGGTTGTTAAGTTGTGAATGTTCATATTGGATGGAATTTTTGTAACTATTAAAAGTTTTTTTTAAAAAAAACACTGCAGCATGGAATTGGAATATTAATAATCTGCAAAGGTTTATGCCTTCTGGGGCACGTTACCAGATTACAATCCTGGCACAAACTGTTACCAAAAATGCATGTTCGAAATAGCATTTAGTTTATTAAGACATATAACAGCAAAGAGAAACATGGAGGGGTGTTGGGTTAAGAGAAAAAGGACTAGATTCAAAGAGTAAGTGTAAACCAAGGAAGAAAGGGTATTGTTGTCCATAATGGAAACTAAGCCTCTGGGAAAGCAGCTGTGAAATAAATCTAGCAAAGTTTTGAGCATATCTAAAATAAAATACACACTCAACCAGTTTTACTTAGTGCACCTATAAATCAGCAAACAATTGATTCTCTTCTAAATCCTGGAAAATTTATTCTCCATGATCCTGGAGTGGTCTTTTCTTCTCATTCCCCACAGCCACAGCCTTTGAATTCAAAAGAACACAACGCTCAAGCTGCCTTCTCCTAAGCCTTTTAACCACAAAGGGGAAATAGTACTTGCTCAGGAATCTGACCACACAGATCTCCTGAGCTTCCATAATGCAATTTGAAGGAATTATGTTAGGAGTCAACTGTGCCCAGTCAGCTGTGCCTATTACAAGCTTCACATATTATATGAAGCTGCTCACTCAGTATAAATTCCTCTGGTCCTCAGCTTTGAGGAGATATGCAATACATTCAGCCAAATTTAGTGGAACTAAACAACACGTGTTTAAAGATTTACAGATGAGCCAGAAAATTGGGACTGTCGTGGATGAGACACAGACACTCCCACCCCCATCACTTTTTAGTTATTGCATGTACAGACTGGAAACTTGTCCAAAACTAATATCTTGCTTCTACTTTCTTGACAACTGAAACTTTTGCCTTGGAGCATAAATTTCAGGCATCAGCACTGAAATATTCAGCAATATTATACTCTGTGTAGGCAAGATTTAAATATATATACAACAGTCACAGGGCCATTACATTTTCTGGTAAGTAAATATATATATAAATATATATACTTCTAGTAAGTAAACATATATATTGTAAAAGGTGCAGAACATGATATCCAAAATGACTGCATGGAGATAGGACCAGCCCTACAAAGAAAGCCTACATCACTGGGGCTTTTTAGCTTAGAATGAAGGCAGGTAAGGGAAGGCATGACAGAAATCCATAAAATTATGCAGCAGGTGGAAAATATGGTCGGAAAGAAACTATTCTCACTCTTTCACACAAGCTTAGAACTCAGTATCAAAACTCACTGACATTCAACAAAGGAAGATTCAGAACCAATAAAAGGAAGCATTTCTTTATTCAATGTATATTTAAATTGAGGAATTTACTGTCGTGAGAGAGACTATGATACCCACCAGTTCAACAAGTGCATGGTGGATAAGACTATCGATCCTTACTGGGCATGATGGTAGTATAGAACTTTCTGGATCACAGGCGGCATAACTTAAATATAAACTGGGGGAAGGGGTTATATTGCTGTGTCTTCAGTTTAGCAGGATTCAGAAATGATGACCAGACCAGTATCAGTACTGAAGGCTTTATTCCAAGGCAACATAAGGAAATAATACTGTAACATGTAACATAAGACACCAATAAAAAGAATATTTAAGAAGACAGGAATGCAAAAAAAGACCCTACGTCCCTTCTATCATTCAGGGAATCCCAAAGAAATTATGGTGGGTGGACCCCTTCAACACCAGCCAATATGCAGCACCCTCCGAGATAGGTCTGCATCAAAGTTCTATCCATGGGGCGGGGGTGAGGGGTTGACAGCTTGTACAGGCTGTTGATGACCATTACTCACACCTCTTTTCAATAGTGTCATCTCACTGGAGTTTGCCAAGGACAAGTTCATTCTATCTTGTACTTGGAATGTTTTGTCCAGTTCTGCCAAAAATGAGGCCATCCAGGTTAAGGAGCATTTGTTTAGACTCCTTTATATATCTGTTTAAAGTATAACCCAAGTATAGCCCTATAATGACTAGATTAAATGCTTTCTTAATTCTGTATTATATACTGAACCATTAAATAGAAATATAAAGTTCTATGTAACATGCATCCAAGATACAAACCTCTACCCATTTTCTTACCAGTCTTCTGGTAAAATCACCAGCATTACAGGGGAACAACAATGGAAGAGAACTACTGGCCTACAATCCTACTGTGTGTACTTCCCAAATTTGGTTTGTCACTGTGGCACACGAAGTTGAACTAAACAGTTGTACATTTTTAATGATTTGCCATTCTTTGAGAAGAAATTTATTTGACAAGGCTTTTTAATGGTTCAAGAACTGCTAAAAGCTCACCACAGCATTTTTATCATATGTGTCTGATAGCAAAAGCACACCCACTGGTAGCATATGCTAGGGCTGTGCAGAACTCTGAAGAACTGTTTTGATTTGATGAAGCTTCAACCAAATAACCCAGCTGAAGCAAATCTGCAGACTGAAACTCAGGGCCTTCAAACCAGGAAATCAGATTTGGAGGCTTTGAGATATTTTATAGCTTTTTAAAGATTCTGCAGCCTTTCAAATAGTTTTACAGATGTGATCTCTTTTCAACTGCTTTTACGGTTGTCATACATAGTTGCCATTGTTGTAACTTTGGGGAGGGGTTAAGTAATAGTGTAGGGTCTCAGACATTGAGATGAGTAGCCAGCCAATCTGTTTAATGCCTCATTAAACTCTTTGCTTATCAAAGGTGGCAAGACTAATTACATTGGGCTTCATTCCCTTTCTCAGCTTTCAACTTCTGTAATGTGACCAGCCACACACTTTAACTGTGCTCTCTCCTTTGCTGACGGGAAGTTACATATCTGAGGTGGTCCTGCTAATATAGCTGGGAGCTCAGCTCAGCTCTCAGCATTCTGAATACAGACTCAGTGCAGATCATGCTTTTAAATTTTGTATGATTGGGGCAAATGTAAGTCTCTTGACAAAGGGCTGAATGGCTGCTAGACTTACACTTGCAAGAGACAGCCTGATCTTTTCCTGCTTCAAATACAGGGGTGAGGGTGACAAGGTTACAAAAGCCACTTCTTCTGTGGTTTATTTTATGACATTACATTTCATGGTCAATCTGTTTCTGCTGCCTCTCTTAGCTAACTAACATAGAGTACTGCCAGCAAACTACAATGCTGTCACAACCTTTTTGATAGCAGAGGTCTTTCGCAGGAAGGACCATGCTTGCCAGTAAGTTACACAAATTCTCTTAGCACCCCAAAAATCTCAGTGATCAAAGGCAGCAAAACTACACTATCCCATAAGATCAAGTATGTAGTCATTCTTCAGTGTAATTCCAAGCCTACAAGCCCAGAAAAGCAAGTGGAAAGGAGAGACTTCATTAAAAGAAAATGTTTGTATTATAAAATCAAAGTACAATATTTTCTGTATTGGTTATCCAAGTTCTTTAGATCAGGGTTCCTGAACCTTGGCCACCTGAAGATATGTGGACTTCAACTCCCAGAATTCCCCAGCCAGCCATGCTCCCAGAATTCTGGGAGTTGAATTCCACACATCTTCAAGTGGTCAAGGTTCAGGAACCCTGCTCTAGAGGATAGACATTTTGGAGCCTTTATCTTTCCCAATAACTGTGCCCTAAAAGAAGCACTGGTTTGCCCTTAAGGCTTGAACTGGAAGTTTGAATAAGTAGTTTACTGACTCTGAATCTTATATCTCCAGTTTGAATCCTTGATCCATGCTTACGCCACAACTAACTTTAGCTTTAAGGGGAGAGAAAGAGAGACTCAAGAGGAACCAACATGCTTGAAACATTCAGACCATAAAACTGAGAATACTCCCCTACTAGCAATTTTTGATAACTTTACAGTAAATCTACCTAAATGAAGAATATCTGGCTTAAAACTCTGTTTTTGCACTATACATTTCTCTCCTTCTATTATATTTTCCCCTATAACGTTAATCAAAATAGGTATTCATCCATGTCATATGCAGAAAACCTAGTGAAAAGTGCGGGAAATGAACTATAGAAAATGTAGCTGTAGAAAAAAGGAAGAGAAAATCAGGCTCAAAGTTAGTAGCTGTCTTTCCTTTGTTACATTTTAGATGTGGCAAGAGAGGGAACATAGGAAGCTGCCTTTCTTGATTTACATCACTGGTCCATCTAGCTTAATGGTCCATTGAATGATAGTTAATAGCTTTCTGTAGATTCAGGCGGGAGCTTTTCCAGCTCTACCTAGCAACTCCTTGAAGCCTGCTATGAGGGACTATTTTAAAACCACTTTTAAAATAGAGTAAGGAGGGGAATCATCCATATTTTAGTTCCAAAATAAATTAACTAGAATAGAATCCCAGTGATTTTAAGCAATTTATGATTTCCAAACAATCATGTTCTTAGCCACTGAGCTACACAGACTCCATTAATACTCCAATCCTGAATTAACTCAAACCAAAGCATATGAATATTTCCAGCAAATGTTTTTCTGTTGTTTATAAATTTATATACGATTTCTTTATTTTTGACCAAATCAACATAATTTGTTGAACTAGTATGTGTGTGCATGTATGAATGTGTGTGTGTATATACATGTATATGTATATGTATATATACACAAACACATAAACATACATACAAACATTTAGGCAAACACAAACTTTCATAGGAAAAGTAAAAATGACCAAATACTTAAAGGCAGGGAAATAGTTTTATGGGAATGAAAATACATAGATGTGTGAACTGGCTTACACTATATCACTTGGCCATTATTTCATTAACATTTTCATTCACCATAAAAAGGTAGCAACTTTAATTTTCCAGTGGAACCTTGTAGGGTTCCAGATACTGCAAAAATTAATTTCAGGGCTTCATTGTGCCAATAAGTTGCATGTCAGTTATAAATTAAATAAAATAATCATGCTATGTTTTGTGTGTGTGTGTGAGGATGTGCGTGTGTGTATCCTTCTAATTAGGTATAACTTAGGAGTTGTGCATTTTAAGTGATGCAGTGTGAGAAATGCTTTGATTGAACGTTTTAAAAAGCAAGAAACCAACAATAAGATCTTTAATAGAAAATAAAGTAACAATGACACTAATGAATGGCAGCTATAACTAATAGATTAACTTCCCCCCAAAAAGAAGTCCACAAAAATAGCTCTACACTTTTAACAAGCCTTTATAACCTCATTTGCAGAATTAAAGGAGTGGGAAAGAGAAAATTGGCTTGGGGTGAATAGCACAGTTGGAATAAAAACTACAATTGAATATAATCAAGCTCCATTCTACTTGCACTGTTGAACATTTTCAGCAAAGATAAAACTGCTAGATATTTTAACTCTGAGCAATTAGTTTTGTCTGAAATATCTGTGCAATTGACTCACATCTTTTTTTGGATCAATACTTAAGCCTCATTTCGGAAATGCTGAACTTTACTCGTCATGCGTGTCTTGCCCATTAAATCAGTCAATGCAATTTCTATTGAGAAAGCCCACAAGAACAATGACACATCTCCCAGAAATTGTCTGTTTAGCAACTCTCTCTTTGGAGACCATGATACTTTAGTGGTCGGGCAATAATCTGCATACAGCAGGTTCCAGTTTTAATTCTCAAATTTTTCAGTCAGACTTCTATATTGGACTGGGCTATAATTCCATAAAAATACATTTATTTTCTATGTTAAAGATTCTAGATTCAATTATTGTTATCTCCAGGTAGGTCTAGGAATAAAGGAGCTAATCTGAAACTCTGAAGATCCAGTGTAGTGAATGGTGATCCTAGCCAGCAGACAGGAGAATAAGCAACAATTGAAAGCAAAAACTGAGAAAGAAGAGAAGCAGGAAGTTAACTGGAGAGTGAGGTTTCTACTCAGAAAACCAGAATAAAAGTTGAAAGAGGTTTATATATTTTGTTATTCTCAATAAACTAAGTTACTGTTGTTCAGTTAACAGTCTCAGCCATTTTATAAAGAACAAACATCTAGTACAACTCAGTGCAGAAAAGAATGAACTAGATGGATTAATGATCAGACACAACTTAAGGCAGCCATCTCTGTTCTTCCTATCTTGCCCAAGCCAACCTTTACATTTTCTTTAATCACATTGGCCTACAAACAATGTTCTTAAAAGAAATGTGCAAAATCTGTAAGAAAATGTATTCACCTTCTTTGCTTGCTTTATTTGGATAGATGGGTTCCACAAGACTCATCCCACCACAAACATCCTTCTAGTTTTGCTGGTTTTATATTAAACTTTACCAATTAATATGGAGCCTCCCTTCCCTGCACTATAGATATGTTAAATGAAATTAGGTTGGTCCCCATTTGCAACTCATAATTAAATGATAATGTGATGTAAATTGAATATATACTACCAAAGGGAACTATCTAATGCTTCTGGCTGCCAGATGTAGCTACTGTGTACAGTAACAAATCTTTTTCAGTGTACTATACTGGATTCTACCCAAGAAGTCTAATCCTACTAAAAATAAAACTAAAAATGTTGATTGCCGCTGTTAATGGAGACAAGATATTTAAAAAAAAAAAATCACAAGATTCTCTTTAAAAAAATAACAGTCCCAGTAGAATACAGCATTGTACTCTCAAGAAAAAGAAGGAAATGCATACATTATTCAGAAGGCATAACCGAAATGGAGCCAGCTTCTCCTCCTTATAATCATCAAGCAAATACATTTTCCAGATTTCAGAATATAACACCTTTCTTCTGAAACATTTGTATTACTTCAAATTATGTGAACAGGAGACTACTGACAGGAACAGTGGTTACCACCATTAGATATGATTCTCCTTGTCTTTACCTATTCATTAATACTGATCATCTATGAATTTATGAATATGAATGAATGAATAAATATAACAATATAATGAATGAGTGAGTGAGTGAGTGAGTGAATGAATGAATGAATGAATGAATGAATGAATGAATAGCATGGGGAATGGATGCATAACTGCAATTCACTCCAAGTTCAAAAGTTTGCCCCTTTCACTCACTCACTCACCCCCCCCCCAAAGAAGCCATACTGATATTTGATAATCAGTAATAATCAGGTTATTTCCATGTATTGCCATTCCTTAATCCTTCAGAATATAGCATGATGAAAATTGATGTGAATGAGTGAGCTAAAAATATGATCTGTTCCTCCTAACAACTCTCTCTTTCCTCTATTAATTCAAGGACAGCGCCAGCTCTGGTTTAAACCACTTCTTTATCATGACAGAATCAGAGCAGGGGGAAATGATGCAAGTTCCCCCCTCCCCTATTGTCAGATAGTAGTAGAAGTGCCTTTCTTAGCTATGTGAATAACATTGGGAATAATCTAGCATTTATGGACAGTTTGTACACAGCTGACACAGAAATACACACACACACACACACAGAGGTTACATCCATATAGCATACAGAGGTGGGATGGAGCCACTTCATTACATGGCACATCAAAACCATGGCCAACTTGTCATACATCTATATTCTGCTTACTGAATGTTTCTCAATGCAGTGCTATAGCTGTAATAAACTGTCATTATTTAGATGGGATGGAGAAACATGCTGGTAAAAATAGCTAAATTTCAATCCATCCCAGCTGATAACATGGGGAACCATGAAATCTAATGCATCCAGCAACTTCTCTTCATTTTGGGCACACATGTACTATTTCAAATTCAGCTAATGAAATAACAGGTTCAAATAAAATTTTAGACATTCCTTACAGGAATATATTTTAGGAAATGTTATTAAAATACAACAACTATCAGAATTGCTGGGATTAGCAGACGTGAATTTGTCCTGCAATTTGTTTTATCTCAACCATTCCTCTTAAGTCATAAACTATCAGAATTTAAACACCTACATTACCGATTTTATTTCATTCTTATGTAACATTAAATATGATGGAAACAAAGTTAAGATTCTACTCATTCAAGACTTCATTTCAGTATTCCTGTGGTGAACCATACAGAGAAGGAACAAAGACAATGGACCCAAAGCAAAACAAGCTTGGCAGTGAGAATTGGACATGGCCTTATTGCAAAATCAATGCTAGGTCAAGGAAGTTTCTCAGAGTTCATAACAATCTTCTGTGCCATGTATTTTTTATGGCCAATGAAGCACAGAGTAAAGATTTTTATTGGAGCAACTTCAGTGGGTAACAGTGTAAAGGTTTTAAAGTGTCTATTCCAGGAACAGTTCAATTAAAACAAAAACTCTCATCCTTATCTTTGCTATTTTGCAACTTGTAAGAACAGATTGAGTGACATTACACAATAACACACACATTTCACAATTATATCATCTTTCATATGACTTTTCCAATAATTGTCTGGGTCATGTATTTATTTATATATTTATTTTTATTTATTTATTCAACTTGTATAGCCACACATCTCACAGATGTGAATTTGGGCAGCTCATAACAATCAAAACAAAAGAACGATACACAAAGGAAAATAAAAATAACAATAAAAACTAGAAGAGTATTGTGTCTCCTTACAGATGAACGCATTCATTGTGCTAGTTCACTTCATTAGTTCCATGATACATTTTCCTAAAATATAAATAGGTATGTATGAAACGTGTGTGTGTGTGTAGTTAATCGAATCTTGTCAACTGCATAGCTGTTTTTATCTTCCTCTTTGTTCTCTCATACTGTATATGAAGGATTCATAGTTTATCTACTAATTATACAGATTAATATAGCTCAAATTAATTAATTTGCATATGTTATGTTGCTTCAACTATTAATGAAATGCATATATTTATCAGAGAGATTTGACTGAATTCATTCTAGTGTGAAAAGCATATAACCTGTGGCTGTTTTAGATTATGTGACTTTTCTAACATATGGATACACATGTCTCTATCTGTCTCTCTGCCTCCTCTACATCTCTCTACCTTACAGGTATGCAAATGTCTCCTATCAAAACATTCTGAGCTGGAAACCTCACAGATTGACCCATTGACCCATTGAAGCATGGAATTATTGTTGCTTTGAGTGTTCTGGGAGCATAACACAGCTCTGCTTTTGAGCTTGAAATACTTTGAAAAATGCTCAGGGCAGCCCATCTTATGTTACAACAGCAGGCTTCCATTCATAATGGGACATGAATGTTACAAGATGAAACAATGTGTATTAAGCTAATCTGAGGAATAGACACTAGTGCACCAGCACTGATACTGAATCAATGTGGTGCTCCTTTATTCTTTATTGTCTTTTAGCAATAAAGTCATAGAGCAATACTTTGAGAAATTGTTTTGCTTTTCTTATCAGTTTTTCATCTGGCAGCACATACTTCTTTCAGAAATAGTATTTTTAGCACATGATGCAAATGTAATAAACACATTAAATAAAATAAAACTCAATTAACTAATTAACATGTGTTTAATGGATTTGCAACACTAATCTAAGAAATTATGATGGCTTCAGTTCTTGGTGTATTGTTAGTATTTTCCCTCCTGAAACGTATGAACCATCTACATTCATCCTGCATAACTTTTTCCCTCAATCAGATAGGATCATCCTCTGGGATGGAATTTGAAATCAGATTTTTGTCTCAGCCTGACAAGAGAGAAGGCACATCTTCCATTCCATCTACATATCTGAATTCAAACCCATGTTTTAGGCTTGTCTTCATCTAGGCTTAGCAATTAACTAGTCAGCTGAGCTAGGTTTCCGGTACAGATGAATGTAAATGCATATCCAAACATATCCAATTCAATAAACAGCACTTTGGAATGATGTTTTCAAATTTGCTTTCATTTTAGCTGCTGGACAGTGCTGCAAATTGGATAGTATCCTGACCAAAATTATGCAGAACTTTTGAGAAGCACTGATCCATATAACTCCAAACGGACATCAGCACTTCATTAAGTTAACCTCATAAGAAGCAGTCATAAATTTATCAACTGGAAAGAAACAAAGAATAGGTCTTGACAAACTAAAACTTACCTTTATTATCCCACCATCTCTTTATTTCCAACATTGAATCCATCAGTGTTTTGTCTATTGTTGGCCACTCATCACTGTTTACAGTTTTATTTACAACATGACAGCCACTGTAATTTTTTTAATGCTTTATTTATCCAGCTATGGGTTTCTTTTGCTATTCAGAAACCTTGGCATTTCTTCTTTTACTCACTTGATATTTGCTCCATGAGTGGTTTTGAGCACTTATAAACTCACAGTGCCCACTTTAAAAGTGATCACGTGATAGGTCTAATTATATAGCTTCCATTTCAGTCTTTTTAGTGTGCCTGAGTGCATGTGTAGGGTTATTAGCCTTTATTTGCTTATAATCTCCTAAATGTATATGCAAACTTGGAATGCGTAACCAAACCAAAATACACATTTTTGCAACATTTTGACACAGTCTGCAACTAAAATGTCTATATTGGAGAATGGAACACCTTAAAAATACAATTTATTCTGGAAAATAACTTAGAAAAATGATGTGTAGTAATGAAAACATGAACACTAGAAATGTACATGAAAATGCAACTAATTATTTGCACAGACTTTTTGTGGCGTGAGGTAAATCGTTGTCAAAAATGGCTGAACAAAATTTGGAGTTGGTAAATTGAGAGGGGGAACAGAATCACCCTTTTGAAAACCAAGAATAGCTGTAGGTTCTTGAAAACAATGGAATAACAATGAAATTACAGTCAAAAATCTTATTTTAAGGAATTAGGAATTAGAATTTAAGGATACATTGGATACTGCCTTGTCCTTCCAAGCAAGATAAAGTCAGCTACAATATCCCACTCCCCAACAGACCAAAAGATGAGATTCCTAGTCCAAGCCAAAGATGGGATTCCAATTTTTTTACACCATAAGCAGAATCTGCTGTTTCTTAAGAAATTTGTATATTTTAATCTAACTAGTTTTTCACTACATTCACTTCAAATTCCAAAATACCATTTAACATAACTTCCAAGCTCATTTGTGACTGTCTCAGACAGTAGAAATCTGACAGCAATTCTGAAAACAGGAATTAACTTTGCAATAGATTTAGGAATTATTACAGTTACCGGAGGAGTAGCTATGCAGATAGAAAAGCTGTATGATATATAATAAATCTGTCACAGGAATATATTTCATAAAATATGACCAATGAAATCTTTATGAGTACAATATGTGTTAGTCTTCAGGATATCTCAGAAGTTTTTGTTATCAAATTATAAGCAATATCCCATAAAGTACTTCAGTTTATGTCTTTAAAACCACACCAAGTTTTTAAAAATACAAACAGAATTTTCAAGTTTCAGTAGCTAATATTTTTTGACTACATTCCAATTTCCTACAATAAAGATTTCATTTAGTAAGCTAGCAAAATTAATAATACATTATTAATATTTACTAAATTAATAATTGCTGTAAATAATCATAATAATAATCTTTACTGCTTTATTCCTCTTCAGGTCAAGTGACTGGAATTCATGGACAAAAATAGAACTAGCATGTTCAAATAACCAGAACTTAGACTCTTTGGTCTATGGTAAAAATTATTTTGTACTTCAGACACCATTCTATTTGAGGCAGGTACAAACCACAAAATCCACATTTTTAATTAATTGCCACTTACCTTTCACTATTAATTCTGCATAGTTTGAAACTCCCGATCCACCATCAGAACGGATTACACATCGGTATTTACTGATACTGCGTTGGGATGTATCAGCTACACTGACTGTAGCAGAAAAACGTCTATGGTTGACTACTCTGGTGACCATTAAAGCTGTGTCTCTTCCATTCCACTGCTGCCACACAAACAGAGGCAGAAAGATCAAGGTGAGTATCTTATGCTCATGAAAAGAGTATTCTTAACTCATGTTAGCTTCCATCTTTGTAATTCTTACAAAAACATGACACTTGTTTTCCCAAATGAATTACTTAAACTTAGTGTCTGTTCCTAAAATTCAATTCCACTTTTAGATCAAGAGCAGTAGTTACCACATATTTTACTACCTGCTCTACTACATGAGTAGTCCTTCCTTAGGGAAGGAAGCCGGTTGGATGATTTTGGGCCAGTCACACTCCATCAGCTTTAGAGTGGGAAGTCAAAAAAACATCTTTCTACCAGCCTACACTGGACCAGCCTGGTAGATTACGGTTCATAACCTTCAGTGAAGAGACCTTCATCCTGCAGTGGATTGAGTCAGGCTGATAACAGATTGCAGCACAGCATTGTTCCATTATAAAAGCTATAAATAAGAAAAGGTTGGATTTGTACAAATGTAAGAATTCTGAAATGTGTGTAGTTTATGGGGATTCAAAGGTCACCTAGTGGGTAAGATGTATGATTTCATTTTCTTCCTGACAGTATAAAGTGACTCAGGCTTCCCTTCTGCAGATATTAGGCCGAGATCAAAAACTCATTGACTTGGATGTAATAAAAGTATGTAGGATGCACAATCCAGCGATAAACTCCACTGAATTTTGTTTCAACATGTACTGTGGCCTTGTACTGCCTCACGGCAGATGAAAGAATCATAACAACCGCCTTCAATTTTTTTTTGAAAACCCTTATTTATTCTGATTTCTTTTTCAACATATATGCTAGCTGTGAATTAAAAAAAAACACAGGTATATCGGTTGTTATTTTCAAGGACAAACAGATAACTCAGATGATTGGCAGGACGTATTTGTGCTGGGTTTAGAGAATGCTTGTCAGAGGCAATCTGTTCAGCTGAACAAAGAGTACAGTCAGTTCTTCACCGTAAAGCTAACAATTCTAGAAGTAGTCGTAGTAGTAACAACCACAACCATCCTTGAGAAAATAGTAGCTGAGATTTAGCTGAGATACTTTACAATTTCTAACAAAAGGTGTGATTGAAAATGATTAGGATCAGATCCATGAATGTAGATTAATAAAGTAGTATGACTGGAATAAATTATGCATGCAAATAAAATCTTTAAGTAATTAAAAAGACTTCAAGTGGAAATAAGGTAAGCCATCCTGAAATTTCCTCACATTGATCTTATTCTACTCTTTTGAAAGATCAGGCTTTTAGTGCCTTTCTTTTTCTTCATAGCCCTGAAATCAGATCTCTAATTCTGCTAATTCTGATTTTTCCATTGGGAACATAAGAAACATTTGGTTCATTTATGCAATATAAAGGTATATAATAAGAAAGTAGGGTAGAAATATAGTAGATAAATGCACACATTTATAAAATATTTCCTATAATATTAAGCATGTAACTGCTTAAGGCTCTAAGAATGTTCAGCTGAATAATTTTTTACGGCACACGTTTAAACCCTGTTTTATGTGTTTTAAAATGTTCTCTTACAGAAAGGGAATTGCTGAATATATACATGGAAATTCTCCACAGGATTCACAGTATCTATTTGCTGATAGATGATAAATATGGTGATCCATCTACGCTTTGAAACTTCTAAAGAACAGAAAGGCTCCATTGTCCTTTTACCTGTAGCCACAATTTGTCATGCTGAGACCACTTTCCTCCTGCAATGCACTGGAATGTCGCGTTCTGTCCAACATTAACCTCCACGTTTTGAAGCCGCAGGAAATGAGGAGCTTTTCCTAACAAAAATACAAAATATCACTGGGATAGACCATCATAATGCATCATGACAGCAGAGGTAGAACGAGAATCAGTTTCTTTCAGTTTTTTGTTTTGTTTTGTTTTGTTTTGTTTTGCAATGATGCCAAGTTTCCCCCAGAAGAAATGACCTAGCAACGCAGTGCTGAGCTTGTCTTTTGGTTTTCTTCTTTTAAATGCAGACCGCCTTTGCTGTTCTAGCTAAGGAGAGGAAAAGCAACACAATGACCATCTTGGCATGAACAGTGTGCTATAAATAACTGTTCTGCAACAAAAGGATCCCACGTTGCCCAAGAGTATATTTCAATTAATGTTTGTTGGAAGCAAAAAGCAAATGCCCTCTGTGGAAAGATGGATAAATAATGTTTTTTAAAAAGAGAGAAATCAAGGAGTAAATCATTTACAACGAATAGTTTGTAAAACAAACCTAAGCAAAGGCATTTATGCTAAGCCTTAAAGCTCCTCCTCAGTTGTTACACCCACTTATGACCATTGATTGTGCATGGCTATTATGCTCAACCATTGTTTAGTGTAAGATACCTCCATAAGCACCTTTCCTATTCCCCAATCCTTTCAACAAGTTTTAAGGTGCTACTGATCTCAGAATTACTGAAAATATCCAACTAGGAGTGTTTCTGTATCTCTCCTGTTGTTTATTAGGCAAACCCAGAAATCATCATTCAGTCAACTACTGGATGGTAGTTCATGGAGTAACAAAAAGCTTATCATCCCCAACCCACACCAAATAGGATAAAATGTTCCTCCATGCATATATATTTTCAGTACAAGTGTATTCTTGCCTGGCTGTTTTACACACACACACACGCACATGCACACACACACCAAAAAACTCAAGCTGCCTGGTCCTCAAGACATAATTCTTTATGAATTTTAATTCCCATTAATATTGTGATGACTGTGATGACAACATGGCACTGTAATTTTGCAGCCAACTGTTCCCAACAGCTTCAACCATGGTTGTAGGTTGAAATGTACAGTTTGTAAGTGTGTGTGGAAGAATTAATGGCTTGGTTGAGTCTAGCACTTAGGACATGGGATGAGGCAATTATTCAGAGTACATGCCTTATAGCAGTATACACAATCTAATTATGGATGAGTAAACCAACCTGCTACACATAACTGAAACCTGGGTGAGTCCAGAAGGGAACTTTCCTTCACAGAGTTATGCCCACCTGAATTTCATGTTTGCCACCAGCCTCAAAGCAAGGGAAGGTGAGGTGGGGGTGGCTATTATCATATGAGAGGCTTCGATGATTTTTAGAGGCTCTACCCTGCAGATAACCAGATGTGAAACTCTTTGGCTGAAGTTGGGCTCTAGGGAACAGTTGGGTTTGTTGCTGCTGTAGCACCATCCCTGCAGCACAGCAACGTCCATGCCTGATCTGCTGGACTCTAACACAGGATTAACAATAGAATTCTCAAACCTGTTAGTTCTTGGAGATTTCAACTTGACCCCAGGTAATGTAGAATTGGGGGCAGATCAGGCAACCATGGACCTCACCCAAGTCATTGAAGGCCCAAAACACACTGGGTTTGTTTTTGGACAGTTGCAATATAATCTGGTGGTGGAGGACATTACTATCAGACCTTTACTACTGATTGCATTTTCGCTTAGCACAGCTGTCTGTCTGTCCCAGACAACTAAAAGACTCAGGGGAAGGAGGTGCAAAGAGAGCTTGGGATCTACCCTGGATATCTGTTGGGCAGTTTGGCCAATGACTTAGTTGTGGCTTGGAATGTGCAGGTGATAGAGAGCGTGGATCAAATGCTCCTATGCAGCCTCTTAATGTGTGCTGATCCTTTCTCTGGGGAGCTCTGGTCACCACATGGACACAACCACATGTCACCTCCTGAGCAACCTTTACAAGCAAGAAGGGACATGGTTTAAACTGGGGGTCTCAGGAGAAATCCCTAGAGTACTTTTGGAGAAAGATGAAGAGTAAATCCAACCAAGCACAAGTAAGCACCCATATTAAGGATTATATCGTAAAGATAAGAGTGGCAAAAGGTAATTATTTCTCCACAGTTGTAGTATCCATAGATAGCTGCACAGTGGCTATGTTTAGAGTGATTCATTCCCTGCTTGGGAGGGATGAGCCGCAGCATCATCTGCAGGGCTGCTGTGAGGAATATTCCAGCTATCTGGCTAGTAAAGTCACTTGGAACTGTACAGAGTTGTACTTTGACTGTGCAAGTCCTGTCAAGGTGCTTGAGCCATCATCTAGAGGACTTAACTGGAATGACTTTAAGCCAAGGAAGTAGATAAGGATGTTAGCTTGAATGTTTCCTCTTCTGGATGTGCATTGTTCTTTTCTTTGTTTATTATTGTTATTGTTTTTAATGTTGTACAGCACCCAGAGTCTTTTGGAAATTGGGTGGCTTTCTAAATTTGACAAATAAATAAAATAAATTTGACCAACAAAATTAAGGTTGAGTTCATCAATAAGGTTGCCTGTGAAATCTACAGGAGAGTTCCAATTTCAGGTAGCTGGCATAGCTAATAGTATATATGAATAGGAAGATGGACTGCTCCCAGCCCTAGGGACTCATTATTGCAAACTGAGACATCAAACTTTCTCACTAAATGAGGAAGAGGAGGAGACCGATGCAATCCAATTCCGCACAGATCCAATCAAGAGGGTTGCATCTAAGTAAGTGAATATCAGATGAAGCCTGATACCTAAAGTGTAAACTTAACTTTATTCCATTACTACTTACTTAGGCTAAACTTTCAGTAGAATGAGTTCTCCACTCTGATTAACTAAACTTACATGTGTATTAACAGTAAAAGTGGCAATTTGAAGAAAGAAAATTAGTCCAATACAACATAGAAGTAAAAGAAGTAAAAATTAGTCCAATAAAATATATATTACACTTATCTTAAGGACAAACTCTGTAATTATTTTTCCCAACAGAATAACCCAGCCACAAGGAATCACATCTCTGTGTCTCAATGCCATACAGCTTGAAGCTATAACTGACTAGCATTTATTATTATTAATTATTATTATTAATTATTAATTAATTAATTAATTAAACTTCTGTGCCTCCCAACTCTCAACAACTCTGGGTGGCTCACAACAAATGAAGAAATTACAATAATATCAATCACATAAATACTAAGGATAAAAGATGGCAAGTGCAATGAAGCGAGGAGTCTCACTCTCCCTTACCAAAGGCCTGGGTGAAGAGTTGCAGCTCTTCTAAACAACAGCAGAGTGGGGGCCATCTGGATCTTTCAGATGAAAGTCACTTTCAGAGGAAAGTTCTAATTGGCCCCATACATAAGTTTATAGCCTGTCCAGGGTAAAGAAGAGCACCCTGGCCATGTTTCACGTTGGAGCCGTCCTTCCAGAATATCTCCAATACTAGGTTGCTTGTTCTTTCATAACGTCACTAGCATTTCAAATATGTAACCAAAGCAAATGCTTTTTGGGTGTCAAGATCCATTTCCTTTTCCACTCATTTCTATGTATTGCATAAATGCAATGCATGGATGTTATTAACTGATGTTACCCACTATTAAAATATGTTTGGTTCTATGCTATAACTGCATTCCAGAGGCAAACAATTCAAGATGTTCACCAAATTTGACTCTTCAAAGATTCCATCTCAGAAAATGTATCCGTGATTAATAGTAAATGATTTGCTAAACCACAGCATTTTACAGTAACTATTTACTGTAGAGTCCATTAGAAGTGGAATGGGAGATCCCTGATCAGAATCTCCTTCAGATTTTAGCAATCACAGAATCCAATCATGACCACAGTGCTGGAGAAGAAAGACTTTAATCTTTTCAGCCATCTATATTTTTTATATTAAAATCATTCCCCAAACCTGCTATTTGCTCCAGATAGCAAAATAAACATCCATGATAAGGAAAAACTAGCTAGTATCTGTTAACAGCATGTATTGTACTCCTGAAGAACCACATCCAGTCAGTCAAGTTAAGTAGTGCTATGCCATCCCTTTTAGCCAGTCAGTAATTTATCCATGTCAAAATGTATTGATGTACTAGCTCTTGGCTGAAGCAGGGTCATAGATCTGTCATCTGAAATGGAGAGCCCTTGATACAAAGCAATACTGCTTCTGTAGAATATTTACAGCAAACAATTTTGACAGTTAATGCCTTCCATTCCTTCCAACTTCAGTGTATGGACCTATTTAATTGACAATAATTCTAAGATTTTAAGTCCTCTGGCACTTCTGACTTAGAACAAAAGGAAGCATTTACTAATAGGAGCAGGCAAAATCTGCTTGTTTGCATGTTAATACAAACCACACTAATCTACATTTTCCAAACTGATATGTAAAGCACCATGCAATTACCCTTTTTTTGGCTGGGGTGTGTGTGTGTGCTGGTTTTAATTTCTTTGAACATTTTGATACAATTCCTTAACCATAAATAGACAAGAACAGTTAGGGAAAATAGCGTGCAGAATTATTGCAAAAGGATGCTAGTGGACGCTCAGTTGTACGTATATTTCTACCCCTGCTGATTGCAATCTTATTTCTCAAATAGTTTATATTCTGTTATGCTCAGCTTGGAAAGTTAGTAAACTCTCCTTCAAGTCACTTTTCATAATTTCATGGACAAATCCATGTCGTTTTCCTGGTGATGAAAGAAAAATGATTTATCATTTAGTTCTTGTGAGAGAATTTTTAACTTCTCAGTCTTACCTATAGCCCTAGTATTTTTTTTTTTTTTTTTGGTTGTCTCCTATTCATGCATTAAGATCCTGTTTAGCTTTTCAAAATCATGAATTATTCATGAAACTCACACTGGATGACTAGGCCAGTCACTGTGACTTTCTGCACAGAGTTTTTTGGGGGGAAGGGTAGGCAGGGGGGTTGAAAGGCAGGGAATGAGAACTATATATGCCACATTAACTATATGAATTAAGATCAGGATACTACTTTAAATAAAAAGTCCTGCTATGTGAACAGAAGAACTTTGAAGTTGAATTTTCATTCTTCTACAGAATTCTGAACTTTATAGATTTCTGAAATAACTAATGAAGATAGGGCTCATTTTAATTAATTTCAGATTTTTCTATAACTAGGTGCAAAGGGAATAGGAATAGCCATTTTGGAACAATGGAGATAGATTAATTTCTGCTAATTTGGGTGGAAGGAACACACTGGACTGACAGTACTATTCTTCTGCTCCCAAACTCTTTATGTAGTACCTAGTATATGTATAGACGACCCTATCTCACATTCAAAACTCATATTTAGAATACTAGTTGTCATATTACTTTTTGCAATAATTCTATCATAATATCACAATTTTGAGTTTAAATATATCAGGAAAGCATGGAGACAAAGTTTGTGAAAGAAAAGGCTGCAGTCACACTCATTAAACACTGAGTTATCAGGTTATCCACATTCTTTTTATGAAGACCAGATTGATGCTTTAAATTTATCACCTGGGAATAGAAAAATCAGACTGCCACAACTTTCTCAGTACAGATTTCTAGAAGATTCTGAAATGGGCATCCCATTAAATGTTTTGCACTAGGAGGGCCAAGCTATCTGAATTTTCTGAAACCTATGATTCACCATGCCATCATTTTCCAAGAATATTCTGGTAATTCCTTGAAGATGGGCAATCTGCAAAGCTTCTTCTTTGCACATTAATAATGGGTTTATTATGCACTGAGTAGATGAAAGCTTCTGAACCAACTTAGGGCAGTTTGATTCAAGAGTTCCAGCTCATTTTGCAAAAGTGAAAGATGTACCCACAGTTGATTTGCATTATTTACAAGGCACTATAGATGAGGGTTCTACATCATTTCATCCTTTCAGCAACAACCCTTACATACAGCAGTATCTGTAGCAAACTGTGATCATGCCAAAATGGCAGCACAACATGGTGACATCATCATACAAATGCCACTATTAGATGTCTCGACATCTACCCAAGATGCCTAAGTCAAAGCATTTGTATGATGACATTGTCACACAAGTTTCATCATTTACCCGTCAGGGATGCTTACACTGGCAAGGTAAGTTGGAGCGCGGTTGCGTGGCCTAAGTTATTCAGGAAACTGGCTCTCATAAATTTTTTGAAATTTATCTAAAAATCTATACTTAGCATCCTCCTGTTGGTGGGACTTAGAAGTTCTTTATTCTGCATACTTTGCCCTAATTATTAAGCTCTCCATAGAAATAAAGAAGTCAGATAATCCCATGAGCATACAAAACAGCCTAACTTAACATCCAAATTCATACTGTGTAAGTTTGCTCCTTTACGGTTATGAACTGGGTATCTTTAATGTCGATTTGACAGAGATTCCTAATTGAATGCTTTTAAAATAAATCTGAATAGAACAGCTGAAAGAAAATACAGTAGCCTAGGAAATGTAGCAAAACAATCTTTGACTTCTTTCTCTACTTCACAGTATGAGTCACATGCTTTGAAAGTGATACATATTTTTTAAAAACTCTTTCAAAGAGGCACTGCAAAGATTTACATTTCTTTAAAGAAAAACACTCCAGGCCTTTTTTTCCTCCAGTGTGAATGTTGCGCTAATTTGCTTAGTTGTATACGTGAAGGTTCTCCTCCCCACCCCAACTTTCTTTCTTTAAGTTAATTCTATAAGGAATCACTAAAACCCTGTAATTCTTTCCCTTCAATGGTCCGAACGACCAGGCCTTTATTTCCCTTTAATAATGGTTTAAAATTTTGGCACTTGCTGCACATTTGAAGCAGCTTTGCTTGTTGTACAACTTGAGAAATTATGCATTTATTCAGGGTTGATTGCTTCCACTCCACAAGCATTTGGAATAGATAAAAGAAAATGTTTCAGAACTGACTAAATTGGGTAAATTACTCATTTGAACATGAAATGCATTGCTATGGTTAGGAGGAAAAGGGGGAGAAAAAAGATGCTTACTGCATGGATGAGCAAGGACTCTGACTTCATCCACAGCTATGTACCCAGGATGTCCTTTCAAGGAAACTGATTCAAATATGACCTGAAATGCATAGGGGACAACAAGCTGATTAAGTAAACAATTGAAAATTATACAGAAACCATCTCTCTAACATAGCTTAAGTACAAAGCATTCAAACTTCAGATTCTGTAATAGATGCTTTACAGATAATCCTTGTTTAGCAACCACAATTCAGACCAACTTGGTTGTTAAACAAAGCGGTCACTAAGTGAAATCACGACTGTGCTTATGATCTTACTTCAGCTTTCCTTTGCTTTACAGACCTGCAAAGTCCGTAAATATGAGAATTGGTCATAAAGTTACTTTTTCATCATTGTTGTAACTGTGAATGGTCACTAAACAAGGCATTCACTAAACAAGGACTACCTGTATTTCACAGAGCACCAAAGCACCTCCACTAAAAAGAATAGAAATGTGCATGTATGTACGTACAACACTGTGCACTAAAAAAACGGTATTAACAATAAAAATAAGCATGAAACCAGCTATATCTTAATTAAGCCCCAGAACTATGATGGCAGAAAGAAATTATAAGAAAAAAATCAGAACTGGAAATGTGAATTTTTTAAATACCCATTATGCCTTTTTCCCCCCCTGGCATGTTATTCAACCTATTTAGTAACCTCATGACATAATCATATTATTTTCTGTATCTCAATCCATTTGCAACTAGTGGGAAATTGAGAAAGGAAAACACATTAGGATATGTTATGATGTGCTAATCATAACAAAGAATTTAGGGAAAAGTCCACAAGGTTATTGCATAGGTTTGCTGAATTTAGGGAAAAGACATTCAAGGTTATTGCATAGGTATTAATGGGCATATGTTCCCTCATCCCTGTCCCACATAGTTCCTTAACTACAATCAGTGGTTCATCTGTGGTATAGCATGACACACAAACACAGAATGGCTGTTATTATGGAAACTGAAATCAACTCTTCTAACTAGAAGTGTTGCCTTTTTGCATCTGAATAACCTGCTTAACCAGAGAAGAGTTGAAGGTTAGTTGCTGAATTTGTCAGAGTAATATAATATGGAAGTAAATGGAATGCTTACTGAAATGTTCAACATTGAGCAAGGAGCAAGACAAGGCTAAATAATGTCTCCTTGATTATTTAATGCATTTAGAAATAATTGTATAAGGCATGCTGCTGGGAAGTTTGTCTGACATGGTAGAATTTTTACAAAAGATGAGTAATGGAGAGAGAAATGTTAAGATGTACAAATCCTGGTAGAAAGATAGTAGGTGATATGAGGTGTGAATGCTTGATGAAAAAATAAAAATAAAAATGACTGTACCCACTTATATGAAAGTGAGAATTCTGTATGTCAGAAGGAACATGAATGCAGTGGGAATGGAGTACTTCTGCGTGGGTGATATGATCCAGAATGTATGGATGCTGAATAAATTACTCTTATGAAAGACATATGTTCAGTTTGATCATATGCAAGTGGATTGAATTGCAAAGGAAATATATATGTTATAGAATGAATTAATGGCCAGACAATAAATGGTTAAAAAGAATGCACCACAGAAGAAACCTGAAAAGTATGCACATGCAAGGTCATATCAAGTTGTTCCAAGCCAAGTTATGAAGGGATATAGAACCCTTGAAAACATTTTTCAGATAAGATTCTTGAACTCCCTATGGTTATGGAATGGTCATAGAAAATGACATCCTGATGAGATGGTTAACTATCAGCGTTTGATAAATGATAATGACAAAATGCGTGAGGCTTAGGTAACCCAGCAATCAAGATGAGGTAATCTAGCATTGCTTATAAAAAAGAGCTGGAGGGGAGAGAAATCTGAAGTGCCATTTTCTATTCCATCAAGATTCATCTTGAAGAGCACTCCAAGGGGATTTCCCATGCCCTTTTGTTACCTGGCAACAAGAAGGATCTTTGGTATGTAAGATCTAAATGATGTGAGATGCTTATGTTACTAGAATAAAGCTTTTAAAATCTACCAATAGTCCCCTGGAATTGTGGGATGATGTTGTTGGATGGTCCCAATTCTATAAAAGAGGACAAGCCTCCTTCTAACATATGAAGAAAGACTGAATAAGTTAAGAGGAAGGGAACATCAAGAAAGTCATGGCTGGACAGAGATGGTGAGATCCACAAAAAGAGAGACGTGAGAAGTTAAAGCACATATGAAGCAATGTACAGACATGGTGGAAGCAACAATGGTTTCTGAACCATTTTAGTGTAAACTAGTTTTATCTACTTTTTTTTTTTTTTAATCTCATGCTTCTAATTTTGGGGGCTTACTATTTCTTATTCTTTTTGTGTGATCCGAATAGCATTACCCTGCAATATTTATCATGCACAGTGAGTGATCCATGTGTATGTATGTATACATTAAATTGTCCCAAATGGTTTATATAAACGAAGGTAAGTCATTGTGATTTTGGCAACTCCCAAACAATTGGCTAATTGGCTCAGTCATGATGCATAATTTGGGGTCATCACTCAGATTCAGAGAAAAAAAAAATCCTAGAGCAGTTTGGGGAAAATCATCATCATCATCATCATCATCATCATCATCATCATCATTATTTTTTATTATTATTATTATTATTATTATTATTTTTAAAAAACCCAGTTGTCTAATTCCTTTAGGGGTAATCTTTCAAAAGTCATTCCAATAGTAAGCACAGCCAAAACAGGATTTGGGGTAGCATCCCATTCTCCCTTTCTCTTTCTACCTCCTCCATTTCCCTCTGTGCCACTTTTCCTTCTCATTCAATCATTTGACCAGGCTTACCCATGAAAAAGAATGAATTGTTCAAGGTAAATGATACGCAAGAAGCATGCTGGATATAAGAGAAAAATTAATTTTTGTAAGTGATTGAATATGGTCAGCTATCCAAGTTTCAAAAATTCAGCACTACCAGTCAGATCTACACTTAGGTTTGTATAGGACAGATTAAAAAAAAAAAAACATTTCAGTTTAATGTAGTGTGTACAGTATCTGGGATTTGGGCTGATATTCTGTATGGCAAGGAAAACCGGACTGCACAAATCAGTAGATTTTACCTCTCGTTAGGACACGTTCATATATTTGATTTGTGAGTTGTGGTAGTTTTAATTGATGATGATGATGATGATGATGATGATGATGATCTTCCTCCTCCTCCTCTTATTATTAATAATAATAATAATAATAATAATAATAATAATAATACCCTTTTCCTCCTCCTCCAAGGCCCTCAAGGAGCAAGGTTGTGATGCAGAAATGTCACCAAAGAAGATGTGGCTAAAATATTTATTTGTTTAGTGCTGGAGGATGAGGTTCATTTAACAGAAAATATTTTACCCCTTCCTCACCCCTAATTGCAAAATTAAAAAAATTAAAAACCAAGCTGTAGAAAATGAGCAATTTGCTCATCTCATGAGCACAAGGAACTTCAAAAAGCTATAGTGGCCCACAGGCTGCAGGTTGCCTACCACTATGATATAAGAAGAGAAATCTCAAATGTACCTGATAAAAGTGTGGCCAGAAAGTACTGATAGCAAGCTCTGCTTTCACCCAACCTTCTGTAACAAGCCCAGAGACGTTCCAGATAGGGTTGCCTTGAGGTCCACCATTCACTTTCACATAAACATTCAAGGATCCAGGGCTGGAACGGTCTCGGCTGGACAGGTAGTAATGGAAATCAATGCAGTGGGTGTCATTTTCCTTCAGTGTTGGTAAAAGCAAGTGGGCTTTTTGTCCAGATGCCCTCCCAGAACTATTCACCATCATGAAGGAGCCTAGAAAGAAAAGAAAAGAAAAGAAAAGAAAAGAAAAGAAAAGAAAAGAAAAGAAAAGAAAAGAAAAGAAAAGAAAAGAAAAGAAAAGATCAATGGTTTATTTCCCTCATATTACAACTAAATTACATTAATTAAAGAGTCAATAATTCTAAATAATCTGGTCAACAGTCAGAAACCAAACAGGGGTTTATTTCAAGGAACTCAAATCTATTATTTTTTATCAGCACTTTTCTGGGAGAAAAAAGACATCAAAATTTCAGGAATGACAAATACATTTGTATCCACTGCCTGAATCATCAGTTAAAGGGAGCCATTTATTATTATTTTCAGATTTTCCACCTTGGATTTCAAACTGACTGACAGCAAAATATTGACTTCAGACATGAAGAGCATATAATATTCCTTTTTCACTGTACTGAAGATAAGCTACCAGACTCTTTTGATTGCATACACAATCACTATTAAGCTGTTTGCTTTGTAACATGTCTAAATTTATAGATTACAATATATCAAGAGTCCTACAATTTGGCAGGTCAGTTGAAATTTTGGAAGAACCACTGAATTGTGTTAGGCAGAGATTTCAAAATGACTGCCTTAATGGCATGGCCGTTCACACAGCTCTCATCTACAAGATGGAAAATTGATAATGGTAGAAGAATCAAACTTACTAAAGAACCTAACTACAAGGTGAGAACTGAAATCCAACATTTAAAACCATTCTTTGGAACCCTCATTTTTCTGCTTCAACAGCTTTTGAGAGAGAAACTGATAAGACTCAGAGACTATGAGTCAGTGGGTCAAGTCCAAATGCCAGTTCACACATTTATTCCTGCAAAGGATAACTAAATGTACAGGCAAACCACCTCTATACTGTTACCAAGAAAAGTGCATGGATGTATTCATGTAGTTAGTAGAACTGAGATAAACTCAAGAAAATTGTTATCTTTTAAAACTGACAATACAATCAAAACGTTTCTCATAGAAACACACAAATACAGCACCTAGTCGTAGACAAAGCAAAACAAAGAACAAAAAAAAAAAGATACACATATAATCTACACACATATTGCACATTTGCACACACTCTAAGCAAAGAATAAACCATACCAAAATAAACAAACTAACCAACACCCACACCTACATACGTACCTACCGATTTGTTCAACTTCAGAACACCTACAGTAATTTATATTACATTATAACCCATTTATTCCTATCACAAGTCTACTTCACATATGGAATCAATCTACACCAGTGATATAAACTTCATCTGGCAACATTACTCTGGTGACAGAACACTAATATGAGCAGGGTTTGTATTGCCAAAGCAATGGTTGGATGATGCTATAAATCACTTGCATGGAAGACATCATGGACTTTTTGTGCTATTTGCTTTAGTTGCTGACTGGATGGTTCAATAAATAACCAACTAACCCTGAGATTAGCCATCTAAGCAATTGCCTGGATCCTCACTTCTAAATTATCCTTGGGGAAAAAAAAAAAAGTTCCACAGTTTGATAGTAGAAGTTCTTCCTAAGACTCAATAAATCCACGGACTCCAAACTATTCAGTGTTTAAACTAGATAGCATACTTTATTTATTTCTTTGATTTATATGGCTGCCCATCTTGTAAAACGCAACCCTGGGTGGCTCACAACAATAATAAAAACAAAAACAAGAAAACCAAAACAACCAGGCACCTGATCTACCATTGCCAATCCATCCATCCATCCATCCATCCATCCATCCATCCATCCATCCATCCATCCATCGGATTCCTAGGTCCCACCAGATGGCAACACTTAAAAGATGGAACCTGGAATGTGCCCACCCTACCTAGCCTAGTGGAGCAGGCAGATATCCTCAGGACAGGCAGTCCTGCAAATAACCTGGCCCTGTGCCATGTAGGGCTTTAAGATAATAACCAACACTTTGAATTGCTTCCAAAAATAGACTAGGAGCCAGTGCAGCTCATGGACTAATGGGGTAGCATGGGCAAACCAAAGTGTGCTAAGCTCTGTGCAAGCTGCCACATTCTGGACCAGTTGTAACTTCTGGATGGTCTTCAAAGCCAGCCCCATGGGGCACATAGTCCAACCAGGAAGTGATCAAAGCATGAATGACCATGAACAAGGTCTCCTGTTCCAGGAACAGGTGCAACTGGTGCACAAGTTGTATCTGTCCAAAGGCCCCCCTAGCCACCTTCGCCTTCAACAGAAGCCACGAGTCCCCCAAATTGCACACAAACTCTGTCTAGGGGTGTATTACCCCTTCAAGAGTTAATGATAATACCTCACTGGACCCAGGGGGGCCAAAGACCCAAATCCATTCCATCTTGCTAGGGTTGAGTCAGAGCTGGTTCCGCCCCATCCAGACTCTCAGTCTCCAGGCACTGAGTCAGCAGCAAAATGATGTCATCTGCCCAGCCAGGAGTCGAACTGTATATCAGCATATTGATGATATCACACCCCTTGCCATTGAATGACCTCACCTAGTAGATGCTAAAGAGGAGCAGTAAGAAACCCAAGCACTGAAGCACTCCCCATTGCAGGCTAGACTTCTCCCTGACACAATCAGGTCCAAGGATGGCCTCTTGAGAAGGGAGCCATTCAAGGCAGGTGGACCCCCCCCCCAGAAAAAGGCGTTAACACCCTCCCCTTGAACCCAACAACATGAGACCTCGTGAAAGGCCTTCACTAGGCAAGAGGGGCATGGGTCCAGGACCCATGCAAGGACCCTATCTACTTCCTGACCAGCTCAAACTCTTCCTAGATAAGTAAGGTCAAACATGTCTCAGGAACTTTCAAAGGACCTGCCCAGCCAGTGAAAGAAGTTGAGTGACCTTGTCTGACTGATGCTGAGAATATTCTTTCCCAGGAGGGACCTGGCCACCCAAAACATGGCATTAAGTAATATTGACATTTGCCAGTTCATCTTTAAAATGAACAAATTCTTTTTTAAGAATCCCAAATGCTTGGTTTTATCTACCCTTCATAAGCAGCATAGAAGTTAAAGGATTAAGGGAGTCCTGGGGAAGAAATGGCAAACTGAAGATGGCTCTGCATAAAGCAGAGCCGATGACCATGGCAGAATGAAGAGCCGGTGAGTAGACAAGGAAAGGACCTGTGATCAGCCACAAGTGCTCCAGACAGTTGTTCCCCATGGGGAGATCTCAAGACAGCAGTCTCTGTCAGGTTTAGAGCTCTGGGAGACAAGAGAGTAGCCATCTTGCTCAAACCACAGTTGGTACCTTTAAAAAGATAAAGGGTTTGCATACTTCCTTTTCTAATCACTTTTAGAAATTGCTTGTTAACTGCTTTTCAGCTATTAGTAACCTTTGGATTGACACGTTTTACAGCACCAGGTGAGTTTCCTTCAATCCTTAGCAAAAGAAGTTTTAAACACAAGTTTAAGGACTTTTTTTTTCTCAAATAAACAGCAAAAGGGTGATTAAAAAAATGATTTTAGAAAGTTACAAATGGACTAAGGGTCCAGATAAATTGGAAATAAGATTTTGGAATTAATTATAAAGAATCCTTCCCATGGGAGAATGCTTTTGTTTTGAATTCTTTAAAAAAAAGGATAGGATGGAACTTTGAAGGTTGGACACTAGAGGAAACTAGAAGGAATTAAAGATTACAATTAAAGGAGAGGAACACTTAAATTTGACTTAATAATACAGAATAAAGCAAAATATTTTAACATTGGACATATTGAAGGATATTTTTGAACAACGGACCCAGAAGTTAATTTAAAGAGTATCTGCCTCTATAGATAGACTGGATTTAAAATATGTTATGGAAGAGGAACAAGTTTTATCTAACAAAATGAGACTGATCTGAAAGTGGATTTAAAAATGACAGGCTACAAGAATGGCATGGAATAAGATGCTACACTGGACATGCAAAAGAAACCAGCTGATGTCTTAATAATTAAAAGGGATATACAAATAACAAATCAAGAGAATGACCTGGATAATTTTCTTATATTAGATTACAAAAGAGGCTTGTTAAAGCTTTGAAGAATTTTGTAAGAAGGGACAAAAAAAAAAAAAGTGAAAAGAAATCAAATTCTAGGACATTATTTGAAGGGGCTAAAGATCATGATTGTTAAAAGTAAAAGGAAGGAATATAAAGTTGGTTTATTTGATTGAAGTTAAAATAGATATGTTGCTATCTCTGGTAACCTATAATGGACTTTTGCTGACAGCAGGACTGAAATGACAAGTTTTTATAGATTTGTTTATAGATAAGAGATGGGATATGGGAAGAAGAGATCACTTGTTGTATTTTAAGAGAAGGCAATAAGTTAATAAAATTGTTTATACTTATGATGAAGAGGGAAGCAATTTCTTTATGTAGTTCTTTTCTTTTTTTTACCATATTCTTATTTTTTCTCTCTTTTCTATTTTTCTTTCTATTTTTATCTGCACCTTCTATTCTTCCTTTTTATTCTTTTGGGTTTTTTTTTTTGTTTGTATTAGTTTTTATTGTTGCAATTATAATTTTTAATAAAATTACTATTGAAAAAAGGAGTTAAAGGATTAAAATAGGGTAGGACTAGAAAGCATAATTCTGTTTTCATAAAACTCTATTTTGAGGGACATCTGTCTAAACTTGGCTGGGGATTAAGGCTGGCAGGAGATGAAGAGTCTTTAAGCTCCAAAAACATGAACATGATAAAGCCAATTCCTTCCCCTGAATCAGGGCAAGCATGGACTAGAATCATCGAATCTGCTCCCCTGCCCAGTGCAGGAATCCTCAGACCATCCCAGGATGTCCAATCTTTTCTTGAAAACCTCCAGTGATGGAGCATCTACAACTCGAGTAGGCAGGCTGTTCCACTGCTTAATAGCTCTCACAGTCAGGAAAGTCCTCCTTATTTTAACTTTGGATCTCTCACTGTAAAGCTTTCACCTACCGGTTCTTGTCTTACCTTTGAGTGTTCTAGAAAATAAATCTACACCCTCTTCCCTGTGTCATCCCTTCCTGTATTGGAAGACTGCTATTATGTCTTCTCTTAGCTTTCTCTTCTTTAGGCTAAACATACCAAGTTCCTTTAACCACTCTTCATAGGATTTAAATGTGAGGAGAGAGAGATGAAGACCCTTATCATAACTTCTGCACTAATGGGGTAGTGCCACAATGTCCTCAGCACTTTTGTGATTTTCCACCAAACCCCCTCTAATATATCATTCCTGACTTTGTTTTGTTTCATATGAATTGAAAGTATGCCTGACAGCATCCATTCTTCCTTCATTTTGGATTTGCACTTCTATCTTCTGAGAAAATGCAGGATTGAGGCTCTTCCCCATGGTCTGGAGAGGCAGAAACATATGTTTCTAACCTAGCCAGGGAGTAGTGCTGTCCTTACAGTTAAAATGTGGGATAAGTTAAAGAAAGCAATTGGAGTCTCCTGGCTTTATTTGCTGCCTGAAAAAACCATCCACCGATAGCTCTCCTTACCAGACAGTGGGGCTAGGCAAGAGGTAAGTTTTGGCAGATGGCTAGAGAGGTAGATTTAGTCATCAGTCAATCCAAGTTCCGTTTCTGTCAAATGCTTTTGCAGGAGTGCATTCAAAAGAAGCCCAACAACCAAAGGATAGTTGGGCTTCTTTTGGGCAAAGGCTAGGGCTATTTCTTTGAAGAAATCTTCACAAAACATATCAATCCTAATCTTGACTCTAACTGTATATCTTTTTGTGCAGGTAAAGCAGCAGCTCCCCTTTGTCGCTGGTATTCTCCTGACAGGACTGCCATCCGAATAAGTACTGAGTCAGCTCCTTTGAAGTTGATGGAGGATGTGCTTCAGCAGTAGTAAGTTGTCCTGGACTGCAGATCAAGCACGGGCAGGCAAACTGTTTTAATGGTGCTGCCCAATTAAGCACTTGCTTAGGAGTTGTTGTTGTTGTTTAGTCGTTAAGTCGTGTCCGACTCTTCGTGACCCCATGAACCATATTGCGCCAGGCCTTCCTGTCCTTCACTGCCTCCCTGAGTTTGCTCAGTTTCATGCTCATTGCTTCAGTGATGCTATCTAACCATCTCATCCTCTGCCGTCCTCTTCTCCTTTTGCCTTCAATCTTTCCCAGCATCAGGGTCTTCTCCAAAGAGATCTCTCTTCGCATTAGGTGGCCAAAATATCTGAGCTTGAGCTTCATTATCGATCCTTCCAATGAGCAATCAGGGTTGATTTCCTTTAAGATTGACTGGTTTGACCTCCTAGCAGTCCAGGGGACTCTCAAGAGTCTTCTCCAGCACCACAGTTCAAAGGCATCAATTCTTCGGTGCTCAGCCTTTTTATGGTCCAGCTCTCACAGCCATACATTACTACTGGAAAAACCATAGCTTTGACTATGCGGATCTTTGTCGGCAAGGTGACGTCTCTGCTTTTTAATATGCTATCTAGGCTTGCCATAGCTTTCCTCCCAAGGAGCAAGCGTCTTTTAATTTCATGGCTGCAGTCTCCATCTGCGGTGATCTTGGAGCCCAAATAAATGAAGTCTGTTACTGCTTCCATTTCTACCCCTTCTATTTGCCAGGAATTGATGGGTCCAGATGCCATGATCTTAGTTTTTTTAATGTTGAGTTTCAAGCCAGCTTTTGCACTCTCCTCTTTCACCCTCATCAAGAGGCTCTTTAGTTCTTCTTCACTTTCTGCCATTAGGGTGGTATCGTCCGCATATCTGAGGTTGTTGATGATTCTCCCTGCAATCTTAATTCCGGCTTGTGATTCTTCCAGCCTGGCATTTCTCATGATGTACTCTGCATATAGGTTAAATAAGCAGGGTGACAGTATACAGCCATGTCGTACACCTTTCCCTATTTTGAACCAATCGGTTGTTCCATGACCGGTTCTAACTGTTGCTTCTTGGCCCGCATACAGATTTCTCAGGAGACAGGTAAGGTGGTCTGGTATTCCCATCTCTTTAAGAATTTGCCACAGTTTGTTGTGATCCACACAATCAAAGGCTTTTGCATAGTCAATGAAGCAGAAGTAGATATTTTTCTGGAACTCTCGTGCTTTCTCCATGATCCAGCGAATGTTGGCGATTTGATCTCTAGTTCCTCTGCCTCTTCGAAACCCAGCTTGTACATCCGGTAGTTCTCGGTTCATGTATTGCTGAAGCCTAGCTTGTAGGATTTTGAGCATAACCTTGCTAGCATGTGAAATGAGTGCAATTGTGCGATAGTTTGAGCATTCTTTGGCGTTGCCTTTCTTTGGAATTGGAACGTAAACTGACCTTTTCCAATCCCGTGGCCACTGTTGCGTTTTCCAAACTTGCTGGCATATTGAGTGCAGCACTTTAACACCATCATCTTTTAGTATTTTAAATAACTCAGCTGGAATACTGTCATCTCCACTAGCTTTGTTGTTAGCAATGCTTCCTAAGGCCCACTTGACTTCACTCTCTAGGATGTCTGGCTCAAGGTCAGTGATCACACCAGCGTGGACATCAGGGACATTAAGATCTTTCTTGTATAGTTCTTCTGTGTATTCTTGCCACCTCTTCTTAATCTCTTCTGCTTCTGTTAGGTCCCTGCCTTTTTTGTCCTTTATCATGCCCATCTTTGCACTAAACGTTCCTTTCATATCTCCAATTTTCTTGTAGAGATCTCTAGTCTTCCCCATTCTATTGTTTTCCTCAATTTCTTTGCATTGTTCATTTAAGAAGGCCTTCTTATCTCTCCTGGCTATTCTCTGGAAATCTGCATTCAGTTGCTTATATCTTTCCCTTTCACCCTTGCTTTTCGCATTCCTTCTTTCCACAGCTATTTGTAAAGCCTCATCAGACAGCCATTTTGCTTTCTTGCATTTCTTTTTCTTTGGGATGGTTTTAGTTGCTGCCTCCTGTACAATGTTACGGACCTCCGTCCATAGTTCTTCAGGCACTCTGTCTACCAAATCTAATCCTCTAAATCTATTCATCACCTTCACTGTGTACTCACAAGGAATATGATCTAAGTCATACCTGAGTGGTCTAGTGGTTTTCCCTACATTCTTCAATTTAAGCCTAAATTTTGCAGTAAGAAGCTCATGATCTGAGCCACAGTCAGCTCCTGGTCTTGTTTTTGCTGTCTGTATAGAGCTTCTCCATCTTTGGCTGCAAAGTATATAATCAATCTGGTTTCGGTATTGACCATCTGGTGATGTCCATGTGTAGAGTTGTCTCTTGTGTTGTTGGAAAAGAGTGTTTGCTATGACTAGCTTGTTCTCTTGACAGAACTCTATTAGCCTTTGCCCTGCTTCATTTTGTACTCCAAGGCCAAATTTGCCTGTTATTCTGATTACTCCTTGACTTCCTACTTTAGCATTCCAATCCCCTATGATGAAAAGGACATCTTTTTTTGGTGCCAGTTCTAGAAGGTGTTGTAGGTCTTCATAGAACCGGTCAACTTCAGCTTCTTCAGCATCAGTGGTTGGGGCATAGACTTGGATGACTGTGATGTTGAATGGTTTGCCTTGGATACGCACTGAGATCATTCTGTCGTTTTTGAGGTTGTACCCCATTACTGCCTTTCCCACTCTCTTATTGACTATGAGTGCAACTCCATTTCTTCTAAGAGTTTCTTGCCCACAGTAGTAGATATAATGGTCACCCGAATTAAATTCACCCATTCCCGTCCATTTCAGTTCGCTGATTCCCAAGATGTCGACGTTCAATCTTGTCATCGCATGTTTGACCACATCCAGCTTGCCTTGGTTCATAGATCTTACATTCCAGGTACCTATACAATATTGTTCTTTACAGCATCGGACCTTCTTTTCGCTTCCAGATACATCCACAGCTGAACGTCCTTTCGGCTTTGGCCCAGCCGCTTCACTCTTTCTGGAGCTACTTGGAAATGCCCTCCGCTCTTCCCCAGTAGCATATTGGACACCTTCCGACCTGAGGGGCTCATCTTCCGGCATCATATCTTTTAGCCTTTTAACATTGTCCATGGGGTTTTCTTGGCAAGGATACTGGAGTGGGTTGCCATTTCCTTCTCCAGTGGACCACATTTTGTCAGAACTCTCTGTCATGACCTGTCCGTCTTGGGTGGCCCTGCACGGTATAGCTCATGGCTTCACTGAGTTACGCAAGCCCCTTCGCCACGACAAGGCACTGATCCATGAAGGGGTGCTTAGGAGTAAGACCCTTCAAATTCTCTGGATAGGATAGGATTCAGCAGTAGAAACATGCCTTGGATTGTGGGAACTTTCCTTCCTGTATGAAACATATAATTCCGTGCACACATACAAATGGGCAGACTGAGTTCAATGGAGCTTCTTCACTCTCCTTCCCTCTCTCCTTGCATCTGCCTCTGTAGAAGTCAGGTGTCCAGTCTCTCCTGCAACCCCAGCAAAAGTAGCCACAGAGGGCAGTGCTAAGGAGTGGCATATCTCCAGCAGCTTCATGTAGCCAAGAAGCTGAGTAAATCACAGACCCTCACTGCATCATCATCAGCATGGTTGAGGAGAAGACAAAGATCATTTGTATGGCAAAATATATATTGGGAAAAGTGGGGGGGGGAACCTCCTCCTAAATTTGGATATATGTTGCTTAAAAGGTAAGCTGATGTTGAGACAAAGGCAACATCAAAAATGGTGTGTGAGGCATTGTTGTGCCCTGATTAGCAGGACATGAAGATGAGCCCTAGATCAGTGTTGTCCAAACTTGGCCACTTTAACTTCAACTCCCAGAATTCTGGCTGGCTGGGGAATTCTGGGAGTTGAAGTCCACTCATCTTAAAGTGGCCAAGTTTGGACAACACTGATCTAGGTCATGTTGGGTAACACATCATATGCTACTGATGTCCCAGGATGAAGTAAACATTGGGTGGGGCTGTAGACTAAGTTTGCTGGGATACTGATTCTCTTTTCTTTCCTTTTTATGTCACCTTTTTTACTTTCTGACTCCCATTTTTCTTTTATCATCCTCCTCATCCTGGGAGCTATAGAGGAAGGAACAGATCATGCCCACCCAGGATCTGAACTTACCACTTATAAAGGTTTTTTGAAATTAGATCAAGGGTCACATGAAGTTCATTAAGGTACTCAGGGTTCACAAAGAGCTTAATCCCCAAATACAGACAATTCACACATATATTAGATATCTTGAGTAACCCAACTGGTTTTTATAATTCAGAAAGCACTTTTATAGAGGAGAAATGTCTAAGGGAGCATTTGACCTAGAGGCAATAAAAAATAATAGATGCATGAATTTAAAGAAGTACCATTGGGGTCAGGGAGAAAATCAGACCCACCGGCATTCCTGCAAACAGTATTCCTGCATATTTGCCACAGAGGGATGGGATTGTAATACCATTATGTCACACAATATGTGTCTAAATAATAAAAGAATTAAACCATTGGAATCCATAGCAGCTTATCTGCAAAGAATCCTTTCTAGATGCTCATCATTGCCCTTTGCTACCAACATTATAAATGGTGAACATGTTAAAAATAATGAGAATTATTGGTTTCGTCGTCTTTAAAGAATCTACTTTGGGGATGTGTGCAAACATGCCGTCAGGAAAACAAGCAACAAGTAATCACAGATTGTGGGGAGGGAAACAAGAGAAGGAGAAAAAGGAAATATCCATTTCAGCAGTCACACATAGTAATTTTTAATCAAATGCAACCCCTCTTGACATTCTCCGTTCTGAGGCTGCTGCCAAGTCATTTTACAAATATATTTCTCTGCTGGCCTTCTTGCAATTCACAGAAGATTGAGTTTGGAAAGCCTTGTCTTATTTTTAACTTACTGATTTTTTCCCCCTTTTCATTTTATGTGCCATGTTGTTGTAGTGCAAGACACCCATACAAGCCAGATAAACATTCTGATCAGTTCTACCCAGTATGCAGCCCTATGCATTATATTTAGAGACAGAGATTTTGGCAGCATTTTCCTAAATAACTCTGCTACTGAACAGGCTCACACTACACATACACACACACACACACACACACACACGTTGTATTTGTATTTGGCATATCTAATTGGTAATGCACAGGCATATATACACATATGCACACATGTACCTTATACCATACACATACAGAAAGAGGTGTGTGTGTGTGTGTGTGTGTGTGTGTGTATTACCAATTAGATATGTCAAATACAGACACCCTGGATCACAAAACAAAAGACAGTTTTGGGACTTGTAGGTAGATAGGGAAATAATGTTTCTTGAGATACCAGCCTGGAACAAGGGTACCAAGACTATTGAGAGTAGAGACCACTAGGCAAATTCAGCCACCAATTAAGCTAAATGGAAATAATTGCTCTTGTGAGTACCATCCTGTTCTCAAGGGGAAGTCAGTAGTGGCAGATCTTGGGCAATCGGACGCATTTATGAGCATTCCTGTATTTTATTTCTATGACGAATCAAATCGTTGTTTTATCCGACTGAGAAAAAGAATGAAAGAATAGCTATCAAATGATTTCTCCTCAATATTTCCAGTGCTAGTAATTTTATAAAACACTGGTAACTTAAGATAAGACAATTTTATCATTATTCCTTCTAAATTAAGCATTCATACATCCATACTGCCATTTGCTATTTTCATTTGAAAACAGACTACAGGCAATATACTCTTAGAGGGGGAAAAAAAATATTCTGCATGCTGTGAAATGCTGAGGGGTTTGTACTTATTAATATAGACACTGGGACATCTGGTTTTGCAAACAGACTGGATATCAGGTCAGCTGTATTAAATATGCTTTGATCAACAGGTTAACATAATTAATATCTTGCTGTTGCTGCCAGTTTTCCAAAGATTAAAAAATACATTTTATATGCTCAGATCAGTCCAGTTTAAATAAAGAAAGAGAAGAATCCTTAAAAAAAAAAGTTGAAAATGATAAGGAGCATAAAATGGTGCTTGCACTGAGCGTACAAATAAAACTGGGGAATTAAACCATGAAGTACTCTCTAGATACACATAAATTTCATTTCCCCTCCTCCTTGGTGCATAATGATGCCTTGATAAGCCTCCTATTATTGATGCATCTGCAACATATATCCTCTTTTCAGAGCTGAAATCGTACTTGGTAGCAGATGGCGTCTATTGTGTTTACACATCATCACTTTATGATTGCATTTTCTCACATCTACAGTGAAAAAAGAAAGCCATAATTGAGTTTTTAATGGCTTTGCACATTGTTCATTAAGATTACATGACGATGTTCCTACAGATGACAGCTGAAGAAATGAGCCACCAAGAAGAAACCCTTGTGACCAGCTCAGAATGTGCTCAGTTGAGGCTGCCTGAACATCACCTTTCAGATGCTCCTCAAGTTTAAAGCTAAATTATTGCAGACACCAGATGAGCAAAGATAAACACAATATATTACATGCTAAATTACTCTGGAATTAAATACGTGATTTACATCACCTTAACATTGTGGGTAAATATTAATGGAAGTAAATAACCATTGTAAGTGCTTTTTTTTTTTCCCTGTCCTTCAGTTGTATATATGAAATCCATGGATCTATGTCAGGAAAACAAAGTTACTATTGTCAACTAATATTTTAAAAGGTATTTATTTACATGTATATCATTGTTGGCCTTTGTGGAATAGTGCCATTTAAAGAAAGTATAAATTTGTCAAGAACAGGTTTCATGAGACTAATTCTTCTGTAATTTTTGATCAGGTAATTTTCTTAGTAGATTATGAGAATCCTATTACTATATCTTGAATTCAGCAAAAATATTGATAACATACTCCAGGACATTCTGATTAGCAAGCTAGTTTAAGTGTAGGCTGGATAGCATGACAATTAGAGGATGCATAGTTGGCTTAAATATTGTACTCAAAAAGTGTTCATCAGTGGTTCTTCTGTACAGAGCCATGGAGATGGCCTTGAAGGAAATATTCAGAAGCTGTTAAAAGAAAAGCGGAGGCAGAAGCATTCCTTGAGTGCTGGGAAAGGAGATAGTATTAGGAAGAGACTCAGGCTGGCTCCTCCCTGACTTACTGGGGTATAAGAGGCAGGGAAGGAAAAACAGTCAGACTTGTAAGATACTGTTAATATAAGTATCTCAATAAAGTTTGGTTCTAGTCTTCTTCTGTACTCTGTTTTCTGGTCTGGACAAATTTGAAAGGATGGCATCTTCATTAAACTGGAATAAGGTACTGAGTGGAAGTCTACAAGGTTCAATTTTGTTTTTTGTTTTGTTTTGTATGTTTGCGTGGGCCTTCGAGTCAGTGTTGACTCCTGGCAACTACCTGGACAAGTCCCTGCAGTTTTGATGGCAAGATTTCAGAAGTAGTTTGCTATTGCCTCCTTCCTAGGACTGAGAGAGAGTGAGTGGCCCAAAGTCACCCAGCTGGCTTTCTGCCTAAGGTGACACTAGAACTCCCAGTTTCTAGCTTGTTGCCTTAACCACTACACCAAACTGGCTCTCCCTGGGTTCTCTACTCTGCATATTTTTTTTCTTATTGAAATGGATGAAAAAGTGGAATTTGTGTTTACTAAATCTGTTAATGACACAAAATTCGGTGGGATAGTTAATACTGTAGAACACAAAAATAAAATTTAAGAAAAAGATAAATGCAACTTTAAATTGCATTGACAAAAGTACAATTTCTAAATTGTTGTTTTTCAGTCGTTAAGTCGTGTCTGACTCTTCGTGACCCCATGAACCATGTCGCGCCAGGCCTTCCTGTCCTTCACTGCCTCCCTGAGTTTGCTCAGTTTCATGCTCATTGCTTCAGTGATGCTATCTAACCATCTCATCCTCTGCCGTCCCCTTCTCCTTTTGCCTTCAATCTTTCCCAGCATCAGGGTCTTTTCCAAAGAGTCCTCTCTTCGCATTAGGTGACCAAAGTATCTGAGCTTGAGCTTCATTATCAAAATTTCTAAATTACAGGAAGTTTATTTTATATTGATCAAATATCACTTCTGAGCACCCCCATTTTAAGGAGGAGTCAGAGAAACTGAAATGACAGTGAGGATGAACATGGAACTAGCATCTAGTTCTATGAAGACAGAGTGAGGGAAATGGAAATGTTCAGCCTTGAGAAGTCTGAGGAAGGGAGAAATTATGATAGCACCACTCAAATACCTGAAAGGATGTCACACAGAAGGTTAAGACTGGTTTCTAAATTATTCCAGAGTAAAGGACATAGAATAAGGTCCTAACAATAAGAGCAGCTTAGAGTAAAACCATTTCCCAAGAGAAGTGATGGGCTCTGTGAGGAAGTGAAGCTGGGGTTGTTGTCTGAATTTGGGAAAAGCAGCTGCAGCCAGGCAGAAGTGCTTTCTACCACCATTTCCCCAACAATAGGCTCAGCTCATCCCTTCTCCCAAAGGACAGTGAAAGTTTACAGCCCCAGAAACTTGACAGAAGATAGATTCATTCATTCATTCATTCATTCATTCATTCATTCATTCATTCATTCATTCATTCATTCATTCCCCCCGCTCACAGTTTACTCACAAGCATCTATGCCAGCATTCCAGGTGTCTGGCTAATTGAGCCACACCCTAGAGTTTTTAGGAATGTGCCGATGTCCACAGGGAGCCTCACCGCACCCAGGCCTTTAGCTTACAAAAGTGTGGGTCTGTAGGAGAAAAAGAGGACAAGAAAACAACAGACCAGAAAGCAGGAAACGACATCTGGGATGTACAACTATTAGAGACAAGTAAGAGGGCTATCAGTCAACTGCCAGGAACACAAGCTACAGACTGGGTATTAAAGACTTATTTATGTGGCTACATCAACTTGCAAGGCCTAGGAGGGTGGAGTTAACCCAGAGCAACAGCCTATTGTTGGGGAAGGTGTGTGGCACAATAAAGTACTGTGTACAGTTCTACACTGTGGTATGTCCAGTCCTTGGAAAACAAAGAATCCTCACAGGCTTCCCAGACGGGGTATGTTTAGTTGGAGGCCAGAGAGCCATTTTAATGTGGATTCCTGAACTGGACAATGGGTTGGATTCAATGCCCTAAACAATGCCCTAAACAATCCCTTCCAACTCTATTATTATTATTCTCTATTATTATTGCTATATAAATATAGCAACAAAGCTGAGCAGTTTCTATCAGCCAACGTTTTGTAAGTAAGTGTTCAGAGTTTTCTCCTGCCAGATGCTACACTGTACACCAAAATTCATTTAATACTCTTGGTCTGGAAGAAAGAACTGGAAAAAGAACTCTGATCACTGGAATATTCCTTGCATATATTACTTCGATATCCCTTGGCAACACTATTCACACTCGACAAGTGTCAGAGCAGTAAGTCCCAAAACAAAATCACATCTTGTCCCTCGCTGTTCTTCTCACCCTGATACATTTCTAATATGAAGAAATTATGGTTAATTGATAACTCCCAACCCCAATTGTGTATGACTTATTGACCAAGGCCTCAGACCTTAGTTAACAAGCTTTATGTGACAAGAAGTAAATTAGCTTTATACACTTTATGGTTCACCTTTTCTTTTGACTTTGCAAGTTGCCTAAATTCAGCTATTCTCTGCCCCTCCACCAACAATGCTTCAAAATTGCCCAGATTTGGACTGACCACTTGAGATGACCCCTGTTTCAACTCAGGCAGATCCATATTAGCCTGTTTTGTTTCTAGACTTCCCTGAACCCAATGCATGCCCCAAGAATACATTAAGGAGAATGGGAAATGAAAGCAATAAATTACATTAGGAAATACGTCCCTTCAACAGTAGTTAATCTGGAATGATGGCAATGTGAAAAAGCCTACTCTAAAGATTCTTAATAGCAGGTTCCATTAGGAGATGTCTAGTGGTTGAATCTAAGACGAGAGAATAGAGGAGAACTGCTTCCCGAGGTCACACAGTTAGACATGTAACGATTTGAGTTGATGGATGTATCATCCAGAGGATCCCAGGGTGAAGGCAGAAAGTAATGTTTCTCACTTAAACTTCACTCTGATTTGTCTTTAGGACAGATACCATTATACTGAAAGCTGAAGAACAGATTTTATCCAGAAAGAGAAACTGAAAGGAGCAGGAAAGGAACACAGCTACAGCACAATATTCTACAACAAAGAGATGAAAAGTCCTCCTATCTACACTGTCCTCCCCCCAAACTGCTGAATGCCAGGATCCCACCTCTATATACTATAGTAGATAGTGGTAAGAACATTTCCCACAGCTCTGAAAAAAAGTACTCCAAAGTCTTTCTTTACTAAGACATTTTTTAATGGGAAGGGGAACTGGAGTGCAAAAGTAAAATAGTTGTGTGCATTTCTGTGAGATCAAGTTTATTTCCTGGATCTGAGTAAATAAACATAGGATGGTATGGTATCCAGAAACCTGGCATTTAAGAAAAAAGGAATATTGCAAAATGGGATTTTGAATCTCTACCAAATTTTGGCATTTCACTGAATCCCAAACCTTCTGAGGTACAGATGGGCCACACAGTACATTTAGTGGCAATACAAGCACTGGAAATTGTATTAATATAATAATTCAAAGAGGAACAATAAAAGTTCTCACAAAGTTTACCCCGGAACACATATATGAAGGTTGGTCAACATAATGTTGGTAATCATGAACAGTAGTTTGAACAAATATATGGCATGATTCTATATCTACTTAAGCCCTTTTGACATCAACAGGTCATAGTCTCATTTAAGTGAAGTTCTTAGCTTTAGAAATTTCAGCCCTATGGGTATTTTACAGTAAATATATTTTATTAACATTTAATACTATAGATTGCCTTTATATAATAGAAACATCCAACAATAGTGTGATTCTGTATTGCCTGTGTTATTAAACTGTATGCTAGTTAAAGACCAAAAGGAACACAAATGAATGAATGAATCAATCAATCAATCAATCAATTCATTCATTATGTAAGTGGACATGCAGACAGTATGGATTTGCAGCACATTGGATTCAATTCCAGTGGTGCTAGGGAGTTTAAAGAAAGACTTATTCACTGCATAGCTGAATATAATATCTCCTGATGATTTCTTTAATAATGCAAGTATAGAGGGATATCAGTAACAAGTTAATAGATTGGCATTTGATGTAACTATTCCACTTAAGCAGAGCAACTGATGTGGCTAACAATTCAATAAAAGTACATTAAAAATAAAGTCTCCTTCAGACTGAGCTCAGCTCCTGTAGTTTTCTTGGCAACAATACAGAATGGTTTGTTGCTGTCATTGCTGTGATTCCCCACCGCACCCCAAACTTTCCTGTCTAGTTCACAGCCTTGGTATTTTCTAGTCTCCCCAAACTGCTGAATGCCAGGATCCTACCTCTATATGCTGCGGAGGATAGTGGTAAGAACAGGAACATTTCTCACAGCTCTGAAAAAAACTACTCCAATGTCTGTTCCAGTAGAAGGGAATAAATGTAGCTCAGGGTTGAACTGTGGAGTCCTTGGGCTTCTCTGAGGTTGGTTGTTTTCTTGCAGACATTTCATTACCTGTCTAGATAACATCTTCAGTGCTAGAAGGGAGTGGGGTTTGCTCTCTGTTTATATACAGTAGCTTGCCCTGTACATAATATATATAAGAGACAATAAAAAGGAAAACAAAAACACAAAACACAAAATACCTCCTCACCAGCAATCAACACCCAAATAAGCAGAGATTAACACCAGACAAACAATCAAGCAGTAAACAACAGCCTAATCAAGAAACTACCAAGGAGAAAATAACTCCCCCACCAACACTGACAGGGTAAGTTACTGTATATAAACAGAGAGCAAACCCCACTCCCTTCCAGCACAGAAGATGTTACCTAGACGGGTAATGAAATGTCTGCAAGGAAGCAACCAAGCTCAGAGAACTCCAATGTCTGTCTGTACTAAGATATTTTTTTAAAGGGAAGGAGAATCAGTGCTAACCAGTTCTAATTCTGCTTGATAGAGCTCAGCCCAAGTTGGCTACCTGCTGAATATAGGTGGGCTACAAAGTGTATACATAAATACTAATTTCTTATAGAGTATACCATGAAATTGCTATCAATATTTATTGATAAAAAAGTCTAATCCATAAGTCTTCAGAATCAGTTCAGGAGAGGTGCTTTGGGTCACTTCTCTGTGAGTCTAACTCAGTCATGTGGTGATCCTGGAAAGAGCCATGACTGCTTTAAGGAGTTGTAGACAAATGCTGCATTCATGCTCCCACATGTATCTGAAGCACCTCTTCTAAACAGAATCCAAGGTACTGCAGAGCCCTAGACAATAGTTATACTATAAATTTGGTGCCAGAAAAGAACAGTTCCACTTAAGAACTGCTCCAGCTTTGGAAGTGTACTCCTTCATATTTTCAACTAGGCACTTTTATATATCTGCAGGTTTTCAAATTCACTATGATTTTGTCATATAAGAAGCTGAATAACTTAAAAACTAAAGTTACTTAAACTGAACAAAACAACTTGACTCTCTGATTAAGGAACACAAATAAATAACAAAATAATGAAAGGCCAATTACCAATCAGAAGTTTTCTTCCTAGTATGCAGAAAGACCTGAGTTGAAATATAACACATTTTTAAAACTACAATTTATTGAATGAAATACAATTGTTTGGGGTCAACCATAGTGATAGGTGATAAGCCATGGTTTACAAGCACAGTGGTCTGACATTACAAACTGCATTAAATCAAAACTAAAATCACAATGTGGCTTACAACAATGTGTGAACCTTGTTACCAGCCAGAGTCATCAATGCCACTTCAGCTACAAGCTTCATAAGGAAAAGTGGGGTGAAAACGTGCAAAGTGAAACTAATGCTGCAGACCTTACTGAGGGCAGATACAATAAAGAAAGTGTGCAAAAAAAGTAATTTTTCATTTCCTGATTAAAAAAAAAATCCTATACATTAGACATTATGGGGACCAATTTTATTATTTCTTGTGTACAAAAACCCTTCTAGAATCTTTAGGGGGGAAAAGGGAGGGGAGGAACAATAAATAATAATAGGAAGACCAACTGTGGTGAAATACATTTCATTTTTAAAAAATAGAAACCTGTGATTACTCCATAAAGAAGTAACAAAATTATTCGACTTTGTAGCAGTTTGCATACTCATTAACATTCCTTTGCTCTATAGCTTCATAGACTATTATTCTCTAGATCTTACAAAATACCTGAACTACAAAAGTTGAACTTTCCCAGAGCTTCATAATTGCAACTGATGTTCTCTGGAGAGGCCCCAGATTGAGCAACAGATGATTTCAGACATTTTTAATGGCTTCCCATGCCTGGTCACCAGTCAATTACAGATATTATCAAGCTAGATGCTGGTTTTAAAGGCTTCCGACGGCTAAATAATGACATAATTAAATCATCAGTATCTTTCACTAGCCCCTACTATCCCACTGATAATTTAAGATGGAATTATAGAATGGATGTCTTCTCATAGAGAGGAGGGCTGCCTGCACAATGTGGAAAGCAAAGCAGCAGTAAGCAAGCACACTGAATAAGCAAAACACCCCCACACAGACCCACCCACAATCTCTATTTAGAAAGAGGATATATAAGTAGCTATACCACTGAAATTCAGCATCAGTTAGTTCCCCTCTTGTCCCATGTGTTTCATTTCTGGACACCATATTGTCAAAACAATAAGTTAAAAGACAGAATAGCAAAAAGTTAGAAATTAAAATGTTGCATATAGAGGAAAAAGTTGAGCTTCAGCATAATATTGTTGAAACCCTCCCTCAAGAGTAGAGAGCCATCTCTACTTCTTCCCTTCTGCTTTTCCTGCTTTCTTACAAGTTTGCTTCAAAATGTTATGTCCTTGACGGCATAACACATAATATATGGAGTTTAGTTCCCATTATCTCCAGTCAGCATGACCAATGGCAAGGGAATGAGGAAACAGTAGTAGCCTACCCTGAAATAACACTGACCAAAGTTATGCAGCCCATAACTTTCATAAAATACACTGGTTTATATCATTTTCCTCCAGATCTGAGAGCTAGTATTTGACGGCTTTTCATGTCAGTAACTGGTGGAGGACAGGTCCTGGCAGAATGAAGTTTTTCTAGATAATCAAAAGTTTTCCCTTCAGTGTGAATGCTTGCCTGAAACTGGCTATAAAAACTATATGATGAGCTATAATCTAAGCTATAAAAATTATATGCTTAATTAGCTGATGGATTTGGTCACAATCAAATGAGCCTAACTCAGTATCATATATTACAAAATAAAAATATTTGCTGAAAAAAAGGAATAGGAAGAATACTCCATTTGAGTGCTTTTAAGTATGGCTGAAACAGAAATAAAACAATTTCTGATGAGAAATGTATGAAGCATGTACAAGATGATAAACAACAGTCCAGCCAAATACAGTCTATCATGACTGGTACACTGATTTTTAAGATCTTAAAAGTCTCCCCACTTTCTTGCAAAGGTAATTAAATTGTAATTTGAAAGGAAAAGATAATGCCATCTGAAATGGCCACTGGGTAACATCTAAAATGCATGAAAGTACGCTAGAATGCTGCTGACTATTCCCTAAGTATAGCTCAATCAAGTTGTTTCAAATTTAAGAACTCTACTAAGTATTTTGCTGGGAGGCTATTTTTTAGATTACAGAAATTTTAATTTAAAAACTAGCAGCAACCATCATACAATACAGATTGGGTGGGTCTAAACTGGATTTTGTCCTGCATATTACATTTCCATACTTCTAGAATGTTTCTGGAATTGGAGGACATAACATGCTTGGAATTTTTTTCGTTTGATCTGCTAAAGATTTAAACTGTTTCCCTTCCCCCCACAAAACTTATCAGTTCAGTCTCTGTCAATTACAATTATTTAAAATTTGCAAACTTGTACCCAAAAGTATAATTATTCAGTATAGTAGTATACTAAGCCACGGTGGGTGCATATTTTTCTCCCTCATTCAACTGTGTAATGTAGAAAAAGTCCATGAACAGCTGCTAGCTTCTGCAGCGCTGTCTCTCTCAATGGATTCAGACACTCAGGAAACAACATATTAAAGTTGTAATATGTGTAATCTGTAAATCAAAAATAATTTGACAGATGTGTCTATTTATTCCACATGCACATATCTCCTGAAATTTGCAGTTCCTCCCCTTCCCATGCTTTCATGCACACATATAGAGAACATGTTCTTGCACACCAAATGCTTAATCAGTAATTAATTTCTACATTCCTCATTATGTTAGAAAATCTCTGTTATTTACTAGATAATTAAGTTTTACTAATGTTTTTTGTCAAGCTGCATTTGGAAAAAAAATCTGAATTCAATTAAAATGCAAAAAGGAGTTCTTTAATATTGTTTCATCATGAAATAAAATTAACTTAAATTAGTTGGATAGACAAATAAAGCAGCAAATTGAAAGTGGATCTACATTTAAAATCATCCTGCTGAATCACAATTACAGAGTGCCAATAAAGACACAAGTTCTTCTGTTGCTCAAACAAAAGAACACAGACCCATAGAAGTGGAGAATGTCTGCCAGAAACCAATCCAAGATGGGGTTCAAGTGCATCTCACATGATAGCATCTAAAGACTACAGGCCCTAAAGACTGCTTACCTGACAGAAAAATATCCCATTACCACTGATTGAGGACACTCTCCTACTCCTGTCCCCAGCCCACTGTGAAGGCAGTCTCTTCTCATCTTTTCATGCTTCACTTCAGGAGTGTTCTTCTACTCTTGCTGCCATAGGCCATCCCAAGTGGCCAATCTGTTATGAATCTTTCTAAGCTGAGGAGTGGGGACTGCTATTGGCCATTATGGGCACATCCACCCCTGTGGTTCCTTACTACTGACTTTAAAATGTATTTGCCTATTGGCAGCAGGAGTGTCAGAGCTGGGTACTGTGCCAATAAGCCAGAGGAGGGAGAAGGGGGAGAGGGAACTGGATATTCTGATATCTGTGGTGTCAGAGAACCAGTAGTAAGGGAGTCATTTTCCTCTTCTCTTTTCACAGGTACAAGACTAGCGGGAGGGAAAGAAGATGGGGAAGGTCTTTTTTGGTGCCACTTTTTCCAGCACCCTGGAAAAGACCTGATTCTACCATGGAAGGTCCACTTTACTCCGCAGGTGCCACCTACAGAAGCACTTCCCCCTGGCAGATTTGCCAAACTCCCAAGGCTGTATTGTACCCACAGTGAATTTGCAGGAGCATATCGAGATTGCTATCTGTGATTTCAGACAGGTGTGTGAGGGCCTTTCAGGGACACCTATCTATGCCCCTCCCAGCTTTGGCTCTGTAGCACCAGACCACAGAGAAAGCAACACCTTACCAGGAAAGAGAAGCCATGGGAAGTGGGTCTGCAGCCTACATTCCTGCAGGGAGGGATGAGAAGAACACTTTCCCACCATCTCTCTTGTCTCCTCCTTTTCTCACCAGCTTTGTCAGCTACACAAGGCAAGGGAAGTGGGAGGTGAGAGAAAGGCAGAAAATGGCTCTTTTGGTGCCAGTTCTCCTATCCCATCTATGAGTCTTCTCCTGTCTTTCTGCTGTTCCGGGTTCTCAGTGTGGACAATCTCCTATTCTGCTTTGTTGCCAAGCCAGAATAAGAGCCCACAGTGTGATCCAAAGTAAGTGATCAGGCATACTTTTGCATCAGCTCTTTCACTGAACAGCATCACTTTAATGCTGCCATATGGAAAAAACCTAAAATGTTCTTTTTTTATAGCTTTCTTTCATCATGCCAGTTTTTTATGTTTCTCCCTCTTAAAATTAATATAGTCTAAAAAATATGTAAATTATGGGGGAAGGTATATTAACAAGCTCCAGTCAAAGCATAGAAGGTTGTGAGAGGTTTCTCCATTAGAAATAAAGACCCTGAAGGTGTCATTAGCCTGAAATACAATTGCAGTTAGCTAAAAATATGGAGAACTGATGGCTCATTCATACTTTGGAAGTAGCTTTATACTATATAACATACTATACGCACACAGACACACAGAGACACACACAGGCACACAGTTGCCCTTGCCTCTGTATGTATCATGTCCTTTGTTCTGAGAATAAGGTTGGGAGTCATGACTTAATTGCATATTGATTCCCATTCAAAAGTGAAGTCTAAGTGATTGCATTTTCTCCCACTCTATGAAATATATTTTCCTGCACGCAACTCATCATTTTCCCCTTTATGCTACACTTCCACAATAACTGTTCAAAAATCAGTTGCCTTATCTGAGATATAAACCTGTATCACATCATTTTCCATTTTTCCTGGAATGGAAAAAATTGTTGTTGTTGTTGTTGTTTAGTCGTTAAGTCGTGTCCGACTCTTCGTGACCCCATGAACCATATTGCGCCAGGCCTTCCTGTCCTTCACTGCCTCCTTTAATAGCATAGTGAACTGTACATACTATACTTTCCAATACAAGAAAAATATATGTGAATGTTCTCCATTATTATGTTTTCTAGTACCTGAGTTCTAGGATGTGAATGGAAGTTTTACCAATCAATCATGTTCCTAATGATTACAAAACAAAACAAAGCACAAAAAACTCCCTAGCAACAGATTTTCATTACAAAAAAATGTTTCCAAAGAGTTCAGATACAAAAGAATACATTCTCCAAATAGTCTTGAACTATTAAACACAAGAAACAATATAACTCAGCAAATGTGAGTTAATTAAGCAATTGCATGGTTTGTTCTTGCTTGATCATTACCTTCAGATTCCAAAAATAAGTGTTTCTCTTTAGGCGATTTAGGACTTGCTTTGAATTTGAGTATCAATCAACATTACAGTACTAACTTAGAAGGACAAAGAATATTATGAATAAGTCCTACTGTTTTCTTTGTATTTACTTGTATACTTGTATCAGTTTTATACTTTTGATATGGTCGGATGACTAAATCAGTAGGTTTCTATTCTATTCCACTAATTTAGAGGTTTCTATTCTATTCTACTAATTTAGAGGGACAAAGAATGGGACAATAGATATATAGATACCCCCTCCCCCCCAGACACACACATAGCACAGGACTGAAGCAAGTAGGGCATGGAGCATCTTTTTTTACCAAGGAATATAAGACAAGCCATTGGACTACATGAGGACTGTTGGGTGCTAAAAGAGCTGACAAAGCACCTCAAAACACCTCAAAATTCACAACTTATTAGAGTGTAATCATTCCCACTTTCAAATGTAAGGCTTCCTAAGATCTTCTTTGTGTACTTTTTCCTTTATACTTTACATTAAAATTCATCTATTTATACAATTTATATTAAGGTCTTTATAGAATGTTAGATCAACATTTATATTATTACATACTATATTAGCATTGTATCTTTTAAAAAAGTATCCTGTTGGTGGATAATGTCAAAAAACAAAATATAGTAGCACTTATTCATTTAACTAAAGCATTTGTATGCCATCTATCTAGCAGAGGTCTAGAAAAAATTATTTATATACTTGTTTGAATTTATATTCTATCAGAATTGTTCACATTACAGCACTAAGTGCTTTCTGGTATCTGAGTGGATGTAAAATTATTGTTATTGGGCTGTAATTGGAGCAACTGTTAGGTCCCAAAACAGGACATGGGATTAAGGTGCAATGGAACTGGTATTGGATCCCACTGAAACCTAAATTTTTTATTCACTAAAGAGGTCCCATCGTTGACATATTTTCTCTGCCAATATGATCTGGAACATTAAGATAATGTCACAGGGACTAGGAGAGAGAGTTGATGTTACCCATGTCCCATACTTTTATAGTATTCTTTTTTCTTTTATAGGCACCAAAAATCACATGTATTTGTTATTTAGAAAAATCTAGATACGTCATCCACTCCTTTAGCAAATCTGGGTGGCTTACAAAGTATAGTAAAAATACTACCAACTTCTATTAAAATATTAGTCTAATGAAAGAGGAGGAGGAAGGAAAAAAAAATATGAAAGCAAAAACAGTGATATTTAAAAATCTGGGAAAATCAATATGTCTTCAGTCTCTCCTAAAGCCCCTGTGGTAACAGCATTGTCAATTTATTCCATAATCCAGGTCCTGACATGGACGGACTGAATTGTTCTAGGTGTCAAACAGTGGTGCCCCATTTATGGTCAAAGAGGATGAGGCAGATTGAATAAATGGACAGTCCTGCAACTAGATTGGGCTTAAGCTGCCCAAGCAAGTTGCCAGTTGGATTCAGAAGGCAACTGGCAACCAGTTTCAACAAGAGGGCAATGTAGGGCCCATTCTGTGCTGAATGTAGTCTCCAGGTTGTAAAAACTCCTGATGTCCAATCCCCTGTTGAAAGGAAAGAAGTATAGCTGAGTATAATCACCATAACAATGACAATGATTTTCAATCCTGTGAATGATTTGCTGCAGCTGTTCCATATGAATATTAAATAACAAGAAAGGACAGATGGGTTTGTATAGGACAGTGCTCCCTCCCCACTCTCTAACAGGATAGTTGCCAATGGGGTTGGGTAAAATTCTCCCAATATTACTTTCTGGTTGAACCCAAGGAGATAGGAATGGAATCACATAAAGTACATTTCCAGCCCCAAGCTTAAATAGTATCAAAAGCCCCCAAGCAATCCAGGAGTAACAAGAGGTGCACTCTCCTGTCTCTTTCCTGGTAGGTCTAAACCCAGGTGAGCTTTATGCAAGCTCCTCTCCTTCAACTCATTATCATTTCCCTCCTCAAAGAGGAATAATAAACTAGAGGGACAATATTTCTGTATTCATAATGTTTGACTAGGGTAAATTCCTGAAGTACCATTTCAGATAGTTTGGGGTATGCTCCCAATCCTGGGCCCAATCAGTTGACTGAGAGCATGAAAAGAATTGTTAGTGGGGTGGAGGGAGATCGTGATGATCACCAACAATCAGCCTTTTGATATTCCCAAGTATAGACTTTGCTGAGGAAGACATCCTGGCTCTGTGATAGTGACCCTCAGAGGGATCCACTCTTACAATTCCTCTGAGCACCAATAACCACTGCTTAGTTCTCATGTCCTACTCTAATCAACCTGTAATTAAATATCTGAAGCAACTGTTTGTTTCTTCCCTGATTATCTTTCCTTCCTTACCTTTTAAAGTTTAAGTTTCTTAGAGACAGGGATTTCTAACCTGCAAACTATAGCCAATGTTGTTGCAGCATTATAATAGTAATCCCTCAATGCCTAAGAACACAGTGGGTAACAAATCAAATTTCAGGATCAGACAGTCAGCGGGAGAAGTGGAAGAAGCCATTTCAATGCATCAAAGTAATGTTGCAAACCTTCCTCTCAGAGTCAGGTCTAACCATGACAATTTATACTTTTTGTAGCCTCAAGACTTGGCTCTTCCAGAAATCTGTGTTGGGGGAATGAATTATGATTAGTTATATATGGGAGAAATCTTCTGTTGCTATAGCTCAGGGAAAACAAAAACGAAAAAAAGAGTACATTGACAGCTACCTGACACCCCCCCCCAACAAAAGGCCTTCTAACCATCGAGCCATGAAAATGAATGGATAAACCACATAACTTACGATTTAGTATAAATTACAAAATTATTTTTACACTCTATATACCCTGTAAATATATAGCATATTATATATAGTATATATGATCAACCTTTAAGATGATTGTTCAGTTAATATTCATTAACTGCTATGGTTTCTGAAGGCCATTAAGACTTGACTCTTCCAAAGAGCCCCTGGGGGAACATTAGAGTCTTTGTTTCATTCAAGAAAAGGTTATGTATTGCTATTGCTGATCTTATGGCTGACATATTTTGTGGTTTATTACTGTGTTGCATTTCTCTTTTTAAAAGCTTTTTTTTTTTAATTGTATCTTGAGTTGTAAGCCACTCAGTTATTTTTTATTGGAACAGCATATAAGACTCAGTAAATAAATAATAAATAAATAAAATGGGCTTTGTATCGGGGTGTGTGTGTGCGCGCGCACGTGCACACTTTTTTTAATGTAGGGATTAGTAAATATACAATGGGAAAAATCAGTTTCAACCTGCTAACCTCCAGTCCCAAACATAACTTCTTCAGCTGAAATGTTCTGCAAAAGCTAATTGGGATGGCTCTGAAAGTACAAATGGGATCCTCCTTTATAAACTACCACATAGTCCAGGGTTTTTTACATTTTTTCAGGCCCAGGAACCTGTTAGTTAAAAAAATAAAATACCGAGAACCTCTGATCAAAAGGCAAAATTCTAGTGATAGAGAATTGGTTGCATTCAAGTTATTTTTCCCCCTTCAGATTTCACAGAACCCCAACAAGTTCTTATGGAATCATAGGGTTCTATGTGTCACAGTTTGAAAACCCTGGTCTAGGCTATTCATACCTTTCACTAAAAAGATGAAAGTAGGAATCAGAATTGACATGTTGGATGTTTTTGGGATAACCCCCCCCCACCCAAGATACAGTAGAACCTTGGTTTACGAACTTAATTTGTTCCGTGACTCTGGTCACAACCCGAATTGGTCGCGACCCGAAGCAAATTTTCCCATAAGGTTCAATGTAATTACCGTTAATCCATTCTGGCATGGAGGGCAGGGAGGCGGCTATTGCTTGGAGGGAGAGTCCCCCTCCCTACGACCACGTGTCAGGGGTGGAAAATGGCTGCGGATCACGTGTCAGGGGCGGAAAAATGGCCGTGGACCACGTGTCAGGGGCGGAAAAATGGCCACGGACCACGTGTCAGGGGCGGAAAAATGGCCGCGGACCACATGTCATGGGTGGGAAAATGGCCGCGGACTGGGTCACAGGAGGGAAAATGGCTGCGGATCCTGTTCGTAACCCGAGGCGGAGTTCACGAACTGAAGCAAAATTTTGCGGCCGGAGCTGGTTGTCATCTGAAAAGTTCGTGAACAGAAGCGTTCATAACCCAAGGTTCCACTGTATTACAAAATGACTCCTTCCCTTCCCTGTCAAGGGAACTAGTATAAACTGAGAACCATAACAACATAATTAAAATGATGAGAAATAACAGTAGACAACCATAAAGGAAAATTAAAGTTTCCCTCCCCACTACAATCCTCATTACCAATCCAACTGATCAATCAATTATAGCTGATTGTTGCAACCCATGGATTATAATTTTATATACATTTATTGATTATTCAGTAAAACAGTGAAAGGCAATTAATAGATACAATTTAAAATTATATAAAATTAGGTCAATAACCATTAAAAATGTTACAAACATAAAATTATCTCCATTTAATTACACTGTGAAGGAACTGCTGCTCGAGCAAAACTACCAATCTTCAGAAGATAGCTGTCTTCTGTGTTTCAAGAAAAAATCAATCTTACAGAATCTGACTAGTATACTATACTTCCTTTTCAGAAGAGGTTCTAAGTATTTGGTATATGTGGCACAGAAGATTGGTCATTAAAGTAAATCATCAGGGATGTCTTCTAGACTGCCACATATAATTAGTTCCACTCGTTGCAATGTAAACTTGTTCATGCTGACTGTAAGGCGCAGACAGTAATATATTTCAAATATTGTTCAAATTTGACATTAGCTTTTATTGTCACATATAAAGGGGCAATGTTGTTATTAGTGCTGAACCTAACTTGTGCCGATATATTAAATAACCTATTTAAAATTTGTGGAGCTAAGTTATTCCTAGATGCAAAAAAATAAAAAAAATTAAAAATCTGGTTAATATCCACATGTGCAAGTGATGCCACTCAGTGCCATGGATTGATAAGGATTTGCCCATTGCCCTGATAGGCAATGTTTGGGTCATCTGGAATAAAGGCTCTAACTACACTTATTTTACTAGGCTGGATGCCAGTCTCTGTGCTGAGGAAGTTTATGGGGGTACCTTTGGGATTCCAAAAAAGGCTGTTAGGATTTTTTTTAAAAAAATCAAGATTATGATGGAGATCCATGAAGATAAAAAAGATGACAAGCTTCATCTTGAAGATATGTAATGCTAGGAGAATTTGATGATTACCAGTCCTTTTCAGTGGTCCATTTAGTTGTTCAATTTTAATTGGGTGGGCCAGGGGGCAGGCAACCAGCTTCTTGATGTAAACAGGAGGCCAAGATAGAAATAAGAGGTTACTTGGTCAATGGGATGGATGTCTTTACTCTGTTTATGTCTAGGATAATTCTGCCCAAATATCATAATTTCGTTTTTTTCATGATTAATGGTCAAAGTCTAAGGTCATGGCATCTGGACCCATCAATTCCTGGCAAATAGAAGGGGTAGAAATGGAAGCAGTAAAAGACTTCATTTATTTGGGCTCCAAGATCACCACAGACGGAGACTGCAGCCATGAAATTAAAAGACGCTTGCTCCTTGGGAGGAAAGCTATGGCAAACCTAGATAGCATATTAAAAAGCAGAGACGTCACCTTGCTGACAAAGATCCGCATAGTCAAAGCTATGGTTTTTCCAGTAGTAATGTATGGCTGTGAGAGCTGGACCATAAAGAACGCTGAGCGCCGAAGAATTGATGCCTTTGAACTGTAGTGCTGGAGAAGACTCTTAAGAGTCCCCTGGACTGCTAGGAGGTCAAACCAGTCAATCTTAAAGGAAATCAACCCTGACTGCTCATTGGAAGGATTAATAAGCTCAAGCTCAGATACTTTGGTCACCTAATGCAAAGAGAGGACTCTTTGGAAAAGACCCTGATGCTGGGAAAGATTGAAGGCAAAAGGAGAAGAGGACGGCAGAGGATGAGATGGTTAGATAGCATCACTGAAGCAATGAGCATGAAACTGAGCAAACTCAGGGAGGCAGTGAAGGACAGGAAGGCCTGGCATGATATGGTTCATGGGGTCATGAAGAGTCGGACACGACTTAACAACTGAACAACAACAATGGTCAAAGCAGTAACATTGATCTAAAGAGGTCTGCAAAACAGCCTGCAAAAACAAAATTCTGTCCTGGAACTTAAGATAAGGTCATCAGTGTAGAGAAGGACAGCCTGTTTCTTATCACCAGTTTTAATTAGAAAGAATTTCCTCCCTTCAAGATCAATACAAGATCATTCATTAAAAGATACAATAAAAGTGGAACTAGGACACAACCCTGTCTATGTCTAATGATGGTATCTGTCAGATGGCTTTTTGGGGAAAACCTAACCTGCATATGGGTGTTCATCTATAATCTCATTATTAAAGTCAGCAGTCTGTTATCAATGTTTAGAGCTTCCAGTCTGAATTCTAACTTGTTTCAGCCAATGGAATCAAAAGCTGAATGAAAGTCCACAAATGCCCACTCATTTTTTCTTTGTGATATTAATGTACTTATTAATCAAATAGGTTGGGTAAATAAGAAGGTGTGATCTATGGTAGAGTAACCGGGTTGAAACCTAGCCTGTTTCTCAAAAAGAATATTGCTATTAACAATCCAGTCTTCCAGTTTATGCAGGAAATGCTTGGCACAGAGCTTGGCCATGTCAATAAGACTAACTGGTCTATAATTCACTAGATAGTTTTAAATGCCTTTTTCAAAGATTAGAATAACAGTCTTTAAATTTCAGCTTCCTGAGAGATGGAACCGATATAGTTAATGATCTTGACTAAGATAGGCTTCCACCATTGTGTATTGGAAGTTACAGACAGGAAATCTCCCCCTGAAGCTGTGTTAGAGGGAATGGCCCTTATCAGTGACTCAACTTTTTTTCTTGTGACTGGTGGCCATGGTTCTATGTCATTAAGCTCTAAGATTGGATTGATATTAGTACAGTCATGAAAGGAAGTATGTAAGGAATGGAAATACAGTTCTCAGTTTGACTCTTGCATCCAGATGGGATTTATCTACATATAGGTCACTATTTATTATACTCCAAAGTTCTTTGAACTTATCGCAGACTCTGAGGTATGCCAGAACAGCTTTTGGTGGAATTATTTCTTTTTTTTTCATTAGGATTTTATAGTCTTTCTTGATTTTTATTAGCTCTGATATCATTCTGGGTGAATAATTCTCTTTGGCCTTTCATGCACATCATCTTGCATTAGCAGACAGTTCTGCACTCGGCATCACATCAGGGGTTGCTGACCTGAGAACAGCTCAATTTGCTGCAATTTTGAGTCAGTCTTGGTTGCAAGAATTCTGCTATCCAAAGATGTCAAAAGAAAGAGGATCTGCCTGTACAATTTTTCATGGAATGTTGTTAGTGTACTTAAGTACAAAGTGGAATGGATTCCTCTTCATTTCAACTGACTTAATTATCATATTATTAGTTAATTCAGTATCTACTAGGTGTCCACTGTGCTCACTTAGCAAATCACTATGTTTAAGGCTAAGTACTGAAATGTCAGAGGTTGGTGATTACTACAGCCCCTTGAGATGATCACACACACACAGTCGATTATGCTTAGCCCATTTACAGAAAAAGAGGTGTAATTTCCCAGACTGTCTCCAGGATAGGACCAACTCAGAATTTAAGAGTTTCATTTATAGAGGAAATCTGATTGTCATGCCACCATTAAAAGGAAAATACAGTATATTAATAATTCTCTTGGTTCAATATTTATATAGTTTTTGAGCTTATTTTTGTAACCCTCAAGACTTGCCTTAAAGCCTCTTACTAAAATGATGGTAGAAGTTGGGAAATTACTTTACAGTACATCAAGCTCACACAACAATTCATGGTTGTTGTTAATGATTATTAGAGAAAACCTGCTCTCAATCCAAAGCTTCACCACTACAAGATGAGTGGAGAAGTCTAACTTAATGTGTGTGGATTCCAAATTCCATTTTCAATTTATTAGAATGGACAAGCCAAGTAGCAATCAGGTTGTCTTGACTACTAGAATATACTAGATTCTGAATGCCAGCAAATACTGTATATTAAGTCTGTATATTAAGTTTGTTGTGCAGGGATCCATGCCTCTTGTAGACATACAACGTCAAGGGCACATAATAGCTTAGAAAAATCTCCATCTGTAACCTGTGCTTTCCATATAGCAGTGTTCCAAACCAGGACTGATAAAGCCTTATGGGATGGCTGCATTGAATGTCATCTTTTATATTGATGCAGTTCTGTTTGCTGCTCATTTGGTAAGCCTGGGTATGATAGGTTTTCACCATTCAGTCATTGAAAGTTATGCTTTATTGTGTTTGCTCTATTGAGAAGGAAACTCTAAGCTACTGGAAGCATGAGTATTTATATGACTTAGGTGAATCATTAAGTTGGAAGGGTAGGTGTATATCATGTTGTAATTTAACATCTTGTACTCTGACCACATTTGTCTGTCTATGTATGTCAAATGGTGGTGAAACAGGAACTGGAAGCATTTTCATCTTGTCACCTGGTTCCTCATTCTCTAGGTATCTCATGGTCAGTCTTGTACACCCAAAGCATAGGTTCTACTTTCTGCCTAGTACTTTTTGATGGCTGTGGCAGAATTTTCATCATGGCCAGAGATAGGTGGTAATATGGGAGTTGCTATACATTTACTCTAGGAATAATGGTCTTAAATTGTTTAGGTGATTGTTTTGGGTTTTTTTGTTTTTGTTTTTAAAATAGTGTTAATGTCCTCATACCTACTGTTAGATAAGTGCTGCTCCTTGGACTATCTAGTTATCTGGATACTACTCTTTTCAAGCCAGTTCTTAGATTCATATACTTGTGAGATGATTGTTGCAGAGGTGAAGGAAATAATTGTTCTGGCAGTGGTGTAGTGATATCTTCCTTGGTAATCTTGGACTGAAGTGCAGGATGAAGGCAATCTAGTTTCCATTCCTCCTGTGTTAGAATGTCCTTGTGTTTGGGGCAATTTATACATATCAGTTTAAAAGGAATGAAGCAAATATGCCAAGATCTGTCAAACTATTTCCTATTTAATCTCAGGATTCTGGGAAGTACAACTGTATCTGAGTCAAATTATCCCATAGGATGTACTGTGCTCACTCCGATGGTTGGTCTCACATTGGCTATGCTTTCTTTAGGTACTGCCCACTCTTCCATCTCAGAGTTGTGTGGCAGGCTACTTCTTTTATTCCTACCTTTCTTAAGATGCTTTATGCCAGTTTTATTTCACTTCAACTTTTCAATTTCAGATCTTTCAATTAGTTTGTACAGCTTTTTAAAAATCCATTCTACCATTTGTTCCAAGTTACTTAGTGATTTTTAACATTCATGGGTTTTTAAACTAAAATTGTCTTTCTTACTACTCTGGTTAAAGATTTTGATATTGGTACTAAACTTGGAATTTTCTGACCTGCTTTAGGGTCTGTTTCCTGTAAAGGGAGCTTTCTCTCCCCTTCCTCCTGGGGTATTAGTCACTGTTAGGGCTGCTTCTGAGAGAGCAGCCAAAAGGTCTTAAATGCAGCCAGACTGAGGGTGTGGTTAGCCACTGAGCTTTGATTTGAACGTAACAGATAAAGATATTAAACATGCTCACCGGGTTTATTCTCTTAGGAACACACAGATACCTAAAGACATTTGGGTCAGATTTGTAAATTCAAATATAAAAGATAAAATTATAAGAAAGTCACATGATCTGGAGATTAAATGGGACAGTGCGAGAATATTCTTCTTCCAAGATAGCAACGTAGCTACATTACAGCAAAGAAAGGAATTCAAACCATGACAGAAAAACTTATGCAGAATGAGATTTGATTCAAGTGGGGATTCCCTTTCAAGTTAATTGTTTTTATGTCACAAGGACAAAAAGTTATTTTTACTTTGACTGAGATTGTACAACTTGTTGACAGAGCTCTCTAATAAAGGATGAAGGAAGCAATCTATCCCTTGTCCTTGGAACTGTGGAAAGCAGGCTCAGCCATAGGCGGAAGATTAAATAAGAATGCTGCACCAAGCTGTGGAGTAAAAGAAATTATATTGACTGTATTGTTCTTTTTGAATTTTTAGGTTTAGAGGAAAGGGGGAAAGGAGAGAGTTAAATAAATAAGAGTAAAGAATTAAATAAAATAATAATGTACGTAAAACTATGACCTATTGTAATTAAATTTGAGGGTTTATTGGCTGGTGAGGAGGAGAAGGAATCTCAGTAGGTCTCTCTCTCCCTCTCTCTCTCTCTCTCTCACACACACACACACACACACACCCCTACCTTAGACCATGAAGAGGACGCTTAAGGGATCCTCTGCAATTTTTTTGCCATTGGTCTAAGTGGGTTTGGAGAGTAAAGAGGTTGGATATGGAGACATGGTACAGTGTGGGAGATGGGGTGGGGGGAGGGATAAGGGAAGAGGGTGATTTTCAAAGGGGGGAGAAAAATACTTCCCCTTTAACTCCTCTAATAACATACATCAATCAGGATAATTATTATGATTTGGCTAAAATGAAATCATTGAGAGAATATAATCTTTATAGACTAAAATATTTTTATAGTAATAGGGAACCTTTCAATAAAGATCAAATTGAGCAATGAATAGATGATAAGCTACCATGGATCTTTTGGTATTAACTCAAATCTCTTTGGGGCAATAGAAACATTAGAGCTTCAGCAACACAGCCCTATACCTATTTCAAGAATTTAAAACTTCATTATTTAGAACAATCAAAAGCAACAATTTCAAAAAAAAAATTATAGGTTATTATTACAATCAGAAATAGGAGATCCACCATATGGTTTAAAGGAAGCTTGGGATACTGATCTTGGTAATCAGAAGACAAATTGGCAAAAGTTATGGAAACTGGGTGGATTCATTTCAGCTTCAATGCAAGAACTGTGTGGAAGATTACACACAGTTGGCACTTGACTCTTGTTAGATTGTGGAGTCCTTGGGTTCTCTGAGCTTGGTTGTTTTCTTGCAGATGTTTCATTATCCATCTAAGTAACATCTCCAGCACTGAAGATGTTACCTAGATGGATAACAAAATGTCTGCAAGAAATCAGCCAACCTCAAAGAACCGCAAGGACTCCATGATTTAACCCTGAGTGACATAGATTCTCTTCTATTGGTCCTGTTAGATTGGCACATATATATCAAAATTATTCTTCCAAATGTTGGAGAGGTTGTCCAAAAAACGGGTCATTTTTTTTCATTTGTGGTGGCCATGTTATCACATTATATACCTTTTGGTATAAAATCTTTGTGGGAATAAGTACTACCACTAATCAAAGAACTGAATGTTCCCAGAGCTAGGCTTATTGCATTTATTTACAGAACCAAACCATAAGCTTAAAAATAAAGAACTTATTTATTTAATCTTAGCAGCCAGAATAATAATTGTGCAACATTAAAAAACTCTAGATAACATAACAATTGTGTTGTGGATTAACAAGGCCTCTTCAATTGCCACACTAGAAAAAAATCACAAAGTCAAAATAATGAGACCACAATTTTATCAAATTTGGATGAATTATATGGTTTATCCCAATAGCAATAGACAATATTCTGATATACTTTATATCTATGGCAAATTTTCATATGTACAGCACCTGTCTCTTTATTCACATTGCATTATATCTCTATTATATTTTCTATATTTTCTCTCTCTTTTTTTTTTCTTCTCTACAGCATATGTATCTTGGATTTATGTTAATGTAGTTACCCAATATCATTTGTTAAAAACTAATAAAAATATATTTTCAAAAATGCAGCCAGACTGAGAGCATTTTAGTATTCTACCTGTTGATCTGCTTGTTAATTTTTGGAGCACAGATACATATAGGTCTCTGAAGATTTTGCTCTATAGTAGGTGATCAACTTTGCATTAGAGTCTACATTCTAGCCTGCCATACAGTTTGTATTCTTAATGAGTCAGGTCTAGGAGACTTCTGTCAAGTCTAACCAAGAAGTGAATGAGGGAAAAGTTTCTGGAGATCTGTAATTTATTGTTGACCCCTGATGTGAACCCTGATATATGACTAGTTACAAAGGAGGAAAACAGAAGAGTAACTAGAAAAGCATTGTATTCTGAGGGATTAAGTGCTGATCTGTGAGACATGGAAAAACAATCTCCCTTATAGCTGCTGATTGCAAAGAGTATATCCTGAGAGCTGCTGATTGCCTACTGTGAGTGGTTCCTGCTGAGTAAACAGAGACTGTAAAAGGAATATAAGGCAAGCTGATTCTAGGAAGTAAATTCACATAGTGAACTGAAAGGTGGAACTAACAAAAGTTCATCCACAGAGATTAAAAGGGAATCCTTAGCAAATTTTTGCAACAGGAACATTGAGGGGAAATGACCATGTAATGCTAGGGTTATGGGAAATTAAAACTGAGTGTAATCAAGCACAACTGAGTAAAATCAAAGGATTTTAATAAATTCAGCACAATGTTAAATTGGTTCCTATGAGACAAGAAGCTAATAGGAAAAGGAATTCAGGATGTATAGAAGTTTCTAAATAAGGCAATATTAAAAACACAATTGTAAATTATTCTGATGAGGAGGAAAAAATGGAGGACAGAAAAGAAGCCAATATGATTATACAGAAAGATTAATGAAGCACTGAAATCAAAAAGGGCACATATAGCAAATGGAAAGAAGGTCAGGTCATAAAGGAACAGTACAAGCAGCCTGGAACTGAAGAACTGGTGTTACAAAATGGCATTCTTTAGAATGAGCTGGTGTTAGAGAAGGGTGCTAAGAATATTAAAAAGTGTTTATGTTGGTTTAAAACAAAATGAAAAGAGAATAATCAGTATTTTAGATGCTCAATGCAGAAGAAAACATGTGAACAGATAACACAGTAAATTAGAGCTACTCAATTCTTATTTTGGTTTAATCCTTTTCACCAAAAACAGCATGTTTCATCAATAAATTGTGAAAGGTAGAATGACAATAAGATTGAAACTTAAGAGTGATAGAAATCAGCTCATGTAATATCTCTGAACTTTGAATAAATTTAAGTTACTAGAACCAGATGAATTGTATCCTAGGGTATTGAAGGAACTAGTTGATAGTCTGGTCAAAACTTTATGTATCACGTTTGAGAAATTGTGGACAACTGCTTTGTCAGATGACAAGAAGAGCAAATGTCCCTAACCTTACAAAGGGGAAAAGGGAATATTCCATAAAATATAGACCAGTCAGTTTGATATTATGTACTTTGACAGTTTCTACAGCAAATCATAAAGAGATTGATCTTTGAAATCAATGTAGTAATTACCACTTGTCAGAATGGATTTGTCAAGAACAAACTTTCCCACGCTATCTTATTTCATTTCTTGACTGGGTAACTTATTTAACAGACTGTGGAATAAACTTTGAGTTCAAAAAAGCATTTAAAAAGGTATCTCATGACATGCTGATTAGCAAGCTAGTTAAACGTGGGCTGGATGGCATGACAAGTTAGTGGATATCTAGCTGGTTCAAAAATCATACTTCGTAAGTATCCAACACTGATTCCTAATCAGATTGGAGTTAAGTATTAAATGTAGTGCCATAAAGATCAGAAGTTTTCTACTCTTCAGTTTTTTCATTAATGATTTGGATGAGTAGGCAGAGGGAAATCAAATACAAATGATACAAAATTGCGTGGGATAGCTACAATTGTAGAAGATAAGAATAAAGTTAAATAATGTTGATAGGTTGGAGAAATAAGCTGAAAAGTAACAGAGAAAAATATAACAGAAAATGAGTCATTTCCTTGTGAGATGGGCAGTAGCTAAATCTGAAATATAAATAAATACAAATAAATAAAACAAAAATTAAATCTGGAAGTTTGGGATGTGAGGGATATCTGCCTTAGTAACAGTTCTTGCAAAAAAAAAAAAAAAACTTGGAATAGCAATTGAATGCAAACAGATTCTGAAATTTTAGGCTAAATGAACAGAAGTGTAGTTTCCTAATAATGGGAACTAATGGTCCCATTCTATTCTGATTTGGTCAGCTATCACTTCAACTAATGTGTCCAGTTCTAGGCATCACACTTGAAGGAGGATTCAGACCAACTGGAACAGTTTTAGAGAAGGGCAACAAAGGTGACCAGGAGCCTAGAACTTAAGCCATATGAAGAGATTTTAAAACGTTCAGCCCTGAGAAAAGAGCATGGGAAGGCTATTATGGTATTCTTCAACCTGAAAGGATGTCACATAGAAGATAGTTACCTCTTCTGTTTAGTTTCAGAGTGCAAGATATTGGACAGTGGATATAAGTCACAGGAAGACAGATTCTGAGTGAGTATCGGGAAGCTTATTCTAACCAAAGAGCAGTTCAATAGTAGAACTGATTATCTAGAAAGAGCTTGACTCCTTTTCATTGATGGTGTTCAAGTGGAGACTAGACAGCCATGTGTTTGGGATGCTTTAATTTGGATTTCTGCATTGACCAAGGCTGGATTCAATGCCCTAAATGGCCCTTTCCCATTATTTCACTGTATGAATGCATCCCTGTTATAATAAAGCTTTGTACAGTTGTACAAGCTTCAAAGGCTAGAAAGTGATTGAGAACATGCATGACCATTCGTATAATACCTGTCAGGAACACCTTAAAGCAGCTGCATCTTTTCCTGGACTTGTATGGCTGTCCTCTCCAACAGATTGCATGTCTTTCATTTAAGCCAGTATTTCTCAAACTTGGTAACTTTAAGATGTGTCGACTTCAACTCCCAGAATTCTCCAGCCAGCATGGTTGGCTGGGAAATTCTGGGAGTTGAAGTCCACACATTTTAAAGTTGCCAAGTTTGAGAAACACTGATTTAATCTGTTCCGATAGGTGTTATGAGTACACCCACAAATGTTCCAAATCACTTTTTGCCCTCCATACCCCTATCTTGCTTTTCTATTCATCTATGTTTAACTTTTTTTTCTTATCCATTTCTTTATGAAAATTGATGGTACTTTAAAGCAATTACAGACCATCTGTAATAGATTATCATTTGACTCATGATTAGAGAATGATTATTTAATGAAGCATGTTAATGTGTAATCAGGAATAAAAACTAAAAATCCAAAACATGATGTATAGAAACAATTTAAAACATTAAAGGTAGAATAAAGAATTAGGCATATAGGGTAGATATTAAAGATGACCACAGGGTGCATTTAAAAACTTCTAACCCTTTTTCACATTTAAAATTATTAAAAATCCATAAATAAGCAAGATATAATTTTGTTATTTTTCATCCTCAGTGATAAAAATGTTTATTCAGAGCAATCTTTAATATGTGTTTTAAGAAGGGCAGCATTTTATAAAACAGTTATCAGACTTAAGATGCTGAAAGAGGGTGTCCTCTTAAAAACATGGCTGACTTCAAAAAAATTTGGAAATAGAATTCCTTCTACTGGAAAGCTTTTTTTTCCTTTTTTTTTATGGTAAAAGGTAAAAAGGTAAAGGCTTGATCTAGTCAAGCTCAACCCTGGTGACTATCTGAATATAGGTCCATGCAGTTTTCTCAGCATGATACAGATGTGGTTTAATATTGCCTCCTTCCAGAATTTTTTTGCTGTTATTGTTGTTGCTATCTTCTCATGCTATCCTATGCCCCAGATATTTCCTGATGGTCTTCCAACCAAGTATTTATGAGGTCCAACCATACTTAACTCTCTGCGATCAGTCAACTTGGCTAGGTACTGTCATCTGCTGAGGCTTCTTTCTCATAGCTGTCTTACCCTGCAAAAACCCAGGGAAGCCACTACACTGGGATGGAATACAGAGGAGACAGTCAGTGAAAGAGGAGGCAAACAAAATTGTTCCTGTTTGTACAGGTCTTCTCTCTCTTACAACTCAAGCTGTTATATTTAAAATGAGCAAACACAATTCAAACAGAAGTTCCTCCTACCCTGCTGCACACAAGTGCCCACTCACATGAGTTACAATGAGAATTCCAGCAAAACGTTTATTTTGATCACAAAAAATCCAAATGAAATGAAGTTCTTAATCATACTTAGAAATTCGTGCCAGTCACAGCAGACTTGTAATGTGTGAAGTTATAACGCAAATAAAACGCCATTCAAAAGAGCAGATCAAACTTTTATTTCTGTTGTAGAATGGAATAAAATTATAACATTAAACTATCCAATTTAAGTTACATAAATCATGAACGGTGTGTACGTGACAACTTCCCACCATAATTTGCCTAGGTGGATAAACTCTTTCCTGGGGATCACCACTGTAAAGGAAATAGACAGGCAAGCTCATTCTGGACATGGAATGTTTCATTCCAGAGACATTCACATCTTAGCATGAGCATTGCATTCCATCTCCTTCCATGGATATCCGCAGATTCCACTGGGAACCATTTTTGTCTCTTAGAGATCTATCTTAATCTCTACCAATCTATCCAAAAACTGAAGAATTAATTTCTTCCTGGAAAATTGTATCCCTAACCCAGAAAAACCGTAAGCAGTCTTCTTCCTCTGTTCACATTCAACTCAAACATTGGGCTCTTTTTTTTTTCTTTTTGTAAAACAATATTAAAGGGGTTTATGGTGTTTTATTAATGTCCATCATTAATGTACAAAAAGGACGGAAACATAGATCTTTCTGCAGGCATAGCATAGGTTGCTACATGACCCGAGCTATGTCTCCCACCATTTTCTAGAAGACATTAAAAAAAAAATACACAAAAAAATTTACTCTACGGTTCTTAAATACAGGGAGTCCTTGGTTAACAACCACAATTGGGGCTAGAATTTCAGTTGCTAAGCAAAACAGTCATAAAGTACGTGACCGCGCTTAGCGACTGGAATCCTGGCAATTCCCCTTGCCATTGTTAAGCAAATTTTACTGGTTGTTAGCCAAGGACCCACCACAACCCAAGTCGTTCCAGGCTTGGTCCTTCGGTGCCATGCTCTGGGAATCTGCAGCTGCCCGAGCCCAGTCCCAGCCAAAGTTGCCCTCACCACCCTGCACTCTGAGACCCCTGCCACCATGCGCTCCATTGTCCCAGCTGACCTTGCTGTCTTCTTGCTCCCGCTGCTGACGAGGCGTGCCCAGCCTGGCTGCTGGGCCAGGCTGGGCTAGGCTTCGATTTGTATGGCACCTTTTATTTCCCAAGTTTCAATAAAGCCAAATAAGAAGACTTGAGATGAGGCTTTTTAATTAACAGAGGTTTTATTGGCCAAGGAACCTTCTGGATGGCTCAAGTCAACACTGTGGCAGGAGTGTTGCCCAGAACCACACCTTGCAAAGCAAGCAACAAAGATTTTATAGGCATATTCAGATGTATTCAGATAGTACATCCCCTCATATCCATACAAGGGAATTTTGGGATGGTCCAGGGAGGAGTAAAGGTGGGCCTAAAGAGGTGAATCTAAGTTTAACTTTTTCTTCTGGTTATCAAGGAAATACCTAACTTCTTTGGAATTTGGTGTCTCTGCCTGCCTGGTACGAATCTAATTTATAGCTTACTTGTTCAGTCAGGCATCTGGCTAATTGCTTCTAAAGGAAATGGGGTGGGGGAATGCTGTGCTCTCTTAGAAGGCAATCAGGCATTCAACAAAGAGATAAGGTGGGGGAAAGAAATGCTGTGCTCTTTACAAAGCAAGTTAATCCTTTGTAAATAAGATAGAGTGCACTATCACATGCATGCCCACACATTATGAGAGTGTAAAATTGTGTATCAAAACAATGCCCTTCAGACTGCAAAAAAAAAAAAAGTAGTCCCTTTGCACAGAGCTCTTGGGTGGGGCTGAGCAAAGGAAAAAAAAAGTTGGTACATTTGGCACGTTTATTCATATTTAGTAAGAATAAAAAAAAAGATATTACAGAAAACATTAGGAAAGTAATTGATTATGACATGTAGTTTGAATCCCATAAACAATACTGTTTGTGGGAATAAAATGTCATAGTTTGTTGGCCATATGCCTGCTTATTATCTGTGAACATTACTGGTAAAATCACGAATATCTGTTTTCCGTCCAGTTTTGGTTACTGAAGGAAAAAAAATGCTTAACTTAATAGAACTGAATAAGATGAATGCTGACAAGATACTGCAGTGATTCCACAGCTAATCTCTAGTTTCATGTGATTCCCAAGACATAGTGATTACAGAAGTGACTGCAACCAGAAAATGGGAAATACTTGTCTAAATACAACCTGAAGGCAATTTCAGAAGAAATTAAGCAACAACTTGTTGCAAATGGACTAATATTCCTATTCTTCCATCTAAGAATTTTTTTCTTCTATCTTCTATTAAAACTGATGCAATATAGCATAAAAGATTGCTCCTTTAGAGACAAATCTCTGTGCTCCATTTAAAGGCTGATCTTCTTCAGGAAGCTAATGATCTAAAAATAATTTTCTTAACCAATAGATACTAGAGACAGTTGGAGCAATTTTCTCTCTATACACTGGGTTAAGAGTTTAAAGTTTTGTGAAAATGAAAAAGGATAGAAAGTAGGGAATTTCTTCTAGAACTCTAAAATCATAGTAGGAAGGGCAAAAATCATCATACTTATCATAAAGAAAAAAATGGAAGTAGGATTTCCTACACTATGGTATTAAGAAATCGATATAGGAGAGAATTCTACATGATTAAATAATGCTACAAAGACAAAAACTTGATTTAAAATAGCTCATGGACAGACATCCACTCATATTTAGTGATTTTGTTCCTTAAAAATGAAGAGGTAGTTAAAGAATTTTGTCTGGGTGGGTGGGTGGATGGATGGATGGATGGATGGATGGATGGATGGATGGACAAAAAAATAACTTGGATATTGGGGAAAACTTTGTAGACAGAAGTTTAAAACTTTGCCGTAGTCAGTATCCATCCTTTGTCACTAACTGTGCTGTAGGTTCCACTCTGAATTATTTTATATATGGAAAACAATAATTAAATAAAGATAACAAATGTGTCCTGTTATTCTTTTCTCCAAATCATTTTGTGTACTTGGCAAAAATTATTTTGGAAGGAAATGGGAAACAGCTGCTTAGTCTTTCCTAAGATACTTTGATAGCTGCAGCATGCAATTCAAAATTTTCACATTAAGATCCCATAAATTAGTCTTCCAATTATCCTGGGATTACAATTCTCAGAATCCAAATCAGCATGACTAAGGGCACCAGGTTGTGGAAGCATATTGTTAAGATTTCATTCTCTCATCCTTTCTGCATTGTCTACCAAACATATCCAGAGGTATATGCTAACACTATATATCCATATATTTCTTTGTTTTTTAAGGAGCAAATAATTATGCATTATTCTACAATGTAAACTGTATGTAAACTATAATGGATTTGATTTTTTGAAAAACAAAAAGTTCGTTTGGGATGTTGTCAAACTTGGAGTATTACTTCTAGTAGATATTCTCTTGAAGTGTAGTGCTTTGCTTGTCAGAATATGCACAGTGGATGATGATGATGATGATGATGATGATGATGGTTTTATCCCGCCTTATATAATACTAGACAACGCTGTGACCCATTGAGAGAAAGGTAGTGCAGTCTGATGTGACCAGAATGAACATTAAATTTTAGGCTGACCATATATATATATTTTTTTACCCCAATCATGGACAGTCCTGTGAACATTGAAGAAGAGTATATATCATAAACAGAAAAATAATTGTAGTGGCAAACAAACTTCAATAAGTCCATATTTACTTACCTAAAGAGATAAACATAATGACCACAGGCAGGCAAAAATATTAGTGGGAGCGGAAGCAACTTCCGACTTCCTGCCGGCTTCCCCATTGATTTTGCTTGTGGGAAGCTGGTAGGGAGCATCAGAAATCACGATAATGTGACCACAGGGACACTGCAACAGCCACAACTTTGCAAATAAAACTGGTGTGAACATCGTGAAAATTTCAATTCCACAGGAGTAATGGTTCCCAGGTTTTTTTACACATTCTTTACGTTAGCAGATTTTAGGTACTTTGATTCAAAAATTGTTGCAATATAATGCACCGTTTGGGCTAACCTGAGGGTACAAACAGATAAACAGATAAACACAATGAGAGTTTTAGTAGTATATAGATTACTATAGTATTATTAATATAATTAATATTATATATTAATTACATATAATTCTATAATGGTATAATATGTAATACTGTAGTTTGAAATTTATTTCATTTTCATGAAATATGCAGTTGCAACTCTAAATGATGGTTTTGATAAACTTTATTTGCTTTATCAACATATTCACAAATTAAAAATAGAGAGTCTTTAAAAGACTTCAGAAATGGAAGTAACTATGATTTTTTTAAGAGAATAGAATTAAAATGTTTCAAAGCCTCAAATGTAACTTATTTTTTCTGCAAACATTTGAGGCTGCAATTAGTAATGCCTTAACTGGTCCATTTTATGGAGGGCATTTGCAAGATGATAGCATTTAACAGTGTTCCAAATTCATACATATAATCAGGTTGTAAGAATATAAAATCTTGTTATAGACTTCCACAATTTGACCTGCAGCCACTGTTAAATACCTTCAGTAAAAATGTTATGGAAAGGAGCCAAACCAAAATCTAGAACTGGAAGAGCTTAAACCTAAGTTGCATATTCAATTTTGTGCTAAGAGGCTATCCAATTTTCACAGAGGACAACTTGGCTCAAACTAACTGTCTTTGTGGTAAACATGAAACAAATCAGAAAACTATTTGACAGATCTTGGCCTTTCATGAAATATGCAGTTGCAACTCTAAATGATTAACAATAGAATGAATTTATTATCAAATCCTATTCCAGTAATTTTTTAAAGAAAATTATGTTCCACTCTGCTTAATGTTTTGAATACATCTAGATAGAGCAAACTGTTGAAGTTTTGTTATATCTAGAATAATCAGTTACATGTAACATATATTTATGTGTTTTTATTGTCTGCAAAAGCACTACTTCGTATCCATGGATCAGATATGGAGTTTTGTTTTTTTCAAATAAATATGGGTACCAAACAGGAATGTCCACCTTTTCCTAATGCTATTTGTAAAGTATATTCAAGGTCTTACTATAAAAACAGAATTTCACATAAAAACCTGTTTGACGATTATATGCTTCTTTTCCCTAGAGAGCAAAATAGAGGGATTTCAGTTGCAGTTTAAATATGCAGTGGCAGGTTTAGAAATTAACTACTATGTTAATTAGCATTGATCAAGAAGCACAGAAACATTTCAGTCATTTATTTCATCTTCAAGTAACCAAGGACCATCACCACTTCTTACAGTTCAGGCATGCACATCCTATCTGAAAAGAGTATCTTCCTTGACTATTACCAAGTTCTTGGAAGACATCCTTGGTATAATGTACCTGCTATTTAGTTTCTGAAGTAAGCTTTAGAAATTCTCAGTAATTGATACTAAATTCGATGTAAATACAGATATCTTTGATTATGTGAGAGCTACCATTTTGATTAAGAGTTTTCGTGCTTAGTTAAATGAGACTGAATGAACCACTATTTTAAATGCTGGTTCTACTAATGGTCTGTTTTATGTGTACTTCAAAGGAAGAGGAGAAGGTGTTTTCCCCCATGGTAAATTTCAGGATATTTTCAATATGAGCTCCTCAGAGAAGACAATTTTGTATAAGGAAATTTATTGCCTCTTTGAAAAAGCAAATGTAACTTCTCATGATATGTTCCAAAGGAGGCCCATGCCTCAGAAGCTGTACGGAGGCTTTAAATGTTTACAAGTCCCCAACATCAGCTTTATTTTATGACATTGTAATCAAAATTTTCTGTAATGATTACCGCCATGTAAAATCACTTAATTGGGGGGAAAAAAAATCTCCAGAGAGAAAAATTGATCCAACAGAATTGCTTATGCATAAAATATGCAAGCTTCTTATTCAATGTTGCAGTGCGTATAAACTTATATTACTAAGAATTATATCATTTGTTAATTAAGTTAGCTGGAATCCAAATAATATATTAATAGACACATATGGACTTGCTATTTTTTAGTAGACCCTTTCAGTTCCCTAAATAAATTCCATCATACACTGATGCAACAAAACAAAACAAAACCCAGGCCTTTTTAAAAAGAATAAAATAAAAAGTAGCTTGAGGCAGATAAGATGAAAAGTTCAAGAAATAAAACGTCAGAATTATACTTAAGAAAAGATAGACAGAACGAGTAAGCCTGATTGCACCAAGTACCATGAACTGAGTTTTGTTCCTTCTCCTGAGCTTTCATAAACCTCTTGAAATGGATAATGTTCTCAGTGTTCAACCTGGGTCACTTTTGCATGCTTTTCCCTGATATTTTCCCCTATATATATATATATATATATATATATATATATATATATATATTTTACTTGAATATCTGTGATAAATCCCCAGGTAGAACTGCAACATTTACCTTGAAATGTAAATAACTGCACTGCAGCATTTGAAGAGGTACCAAATCTATTGGGCAGCTGTGTGCTGATCTATACAATTCAGAGTTGTGAATTAGGACTTTTTATAGAGGAACGAGCAAAGATCAGGCACTTTAAGTAGTCTAACAAAAGTTTGTCACAGATTTCCGGCTTCATTATCATTATGCTCATTCAACTGCATTTCTGAGAGTAAAAAAGTAGCTAGAGACTATTAAGAGGCAAAAGCATCAGCTAAAGATGCTTTCTGATTATTTAATTAGCATTTGCTTTAGATGTTCCCATACTCCAGTGGTAAAACACATATTCAGCATGAAAAAGGCATCAGTGTTGTTTTTACTTTAGCTGATTTCCTTTTTTTTTTTTCCTTTCTTTTCCCTCTTTAAAAAAATAATGGTGGCTAAAGTTGTTGGATAGGACAAGTAGAGTATTGGAAAGGCTTTGGGTTATTATTAAGGACATATCAAAATGGGTGACATTGACTATATAATCACAGGAACAGACACGAACTAATTAACCTGGCTGGATTGTAACACAGATGCTCCCAGAGCCAGCTCTACCATTAGACAGAATGCAATATCTGCATCAAGTAGAGGGACAGGTCCCCAGCCATTCCTTCTGTTGCAAGATGGGACTACGGTTGCCATGAAGCTTGTGAATACCTCCAAAACTACTCTGCTGCCTTCAGGTGATATTGGGACCTGTTCCTAATTGTCAGAGTTGAAATAAAAAGCAAGTGCAGGTATTGTGGCAGAGTGTATGTTTCATATGCACCCCAGATGCTTCATTACAGATTCAATACTTGACATTTCAGACAAGTGGGTAAGGTAGTGATGGAAAAGAACTTTTCCTGAGATCACCAGGAAAACACTGGATTATTGTTATGTAATAGAGCATCTACAATGTGTTTGTGGGGACTAACAAAGCCTAATTTCTAATTTTAAAATTTTAAAATTTTTAAAAATTTAAAAGCAATTTAAAAATACTCATTATTTCTTAAAAAAGGATCATCTTTCTGTTTATATAAAATTCAATTTTTCAGTGCTTCTACTTTTTCAGCAAATACATTTTAAAGTAATATAAAATATAACAGCTACAAACTATGCTTGTCCCAAGATGACTTCATTACAGGTGAGAAACTACAGAAAAAGCACAAGTTGTACAATCTGGCAAGGAGCAACAGAAATTACAATACAGAAGTCTGTGTCACATCTTTTCCTGATCCAATCAACCTAACTGCTTCCATACAATCACTTCTGCTAGATCCTTCCGTACTCTAGGATGTAATTCATCTGGCCCTGGAGATAAAGTCATTTAAATTAGCTAAGCTTTATTGTATCCTCTCCTTATCTATTCTGAGCCGCAACATATTCCTTCCACTAGAGGCACAACAATGGCCAAATAGGGCTACGTTTCTCTTCTGCAACAAGACAAACATAAAATATGAGTTAAGATATTCTGTCTTCTTGACATCACCCAGTACCAAGTTACTACTTGCTCCTCATAATGGACCTAACAAGCTTTCCTTTTGTTTCGGCAACAATTTTTGAACCAAGGCACCTCAAATGGGCCAACTTACAGAATGCATCCAAATTCTGGGACTCATTACTCCTGTGGGATTGAAATTTGGGGATTTTGTGGCTGCTTCAGCACTGCACTGCAGCAGTCAGCCCAGGTTGCGCACATTCCTGACCTCTTTCCTGCCTCCCTCTGTCCCCTGCAACCAATCGGCTAGCAGCAAGGCCTGACAGACAAGTGGAGATTGGCTGTTTTGGAAATAAGGCAGAAATCTGAAATCTCTTAACAGCAGCTAGCAGTGAGGGAAGGATGAGGGAGTGACTCGGATGTCTGCTGACAAGATAGGGCTGGTTGGGGGGTGGCAGTAGTTGATGTGTGAGCCCTGTTCCTCCCTTTAGGGAGGGGGCCCTTGGGGACATGCCGGAAAGGAGAGCGGGGGTGCAGTCTTCTCACAGTCCATGGCTCCCTTTGTTCCACCTCCCCCCAGCAGGCAGTTCTGCTGCTCAGCTGAGGAGGAGGAGGGGGAGGCAGAGGAAGAAGGGGAGGGGGCAGGAGGAGGAGAAGGAGGCGGCTTCATCGGGGCTCTCCTGAGGGTCATGAGCGGAGGGCAAATGACTCAAGCCTATATTATATGTGGAAATGAAGGGAGCGAGGGAGGGAGGGTTTCTGACAGTTTCCCACTAGCAAAGTCAATGGGGAAACTGGCAGCAAGTCATAAGTCGCTCACACTCCCACTGCTTTATTGCTCTTGGTCATTCTGTTTCTCTGTTTAGGTAAGGAAATACCTCTGAAATGATGATCCAATGGGTCATGGGTTGCCTAGAATACATACATACATACATGCATACATACATACATTCCATCATTTTAGACAGGTCTCTCTGTATCCTCACTTGTCTCTTTAGATGTCTCCCATTTTTCCTTCTAATTCAAATTGTTTACGAATTGTGCCTTGTTGAGGCACAACATCAGATAACTTTTTGAGAGTTTGGTTATCTGACACCAAAAAGCCTCTTTCCTATCTTCCATGTGTCTCTAATAATCTCCTATAATGATATCACTTTTGTTTCTTTCTCATTCTTTTTTTTCCAAAGCACTCTCAACAGGATCTCCATGCTCTAATTCCTGTTCTTCTTATCTCATTCCTTGAATTTCTTTGGCTTATTATTTTCTTTTATTCCTTTTTTACACTTTGGAGAATGCTGCTTATCTGTGATGGAATGGAATTATGAAGGCCAGACTCAGGGAGAAAAACATTTTCTTTCATCTCCTGAGGCGAGAGGGAGAGATAAGAGGATGAGACTGGCACCTCCCTGAGGAATTCACAGTGTTGTGGCTGGCATTACTTGGGAACTGGGGTTTCAGTCTGGGAAGATTGATGTCAGGCCTAGCCCAAGGAACTCTAAGAGACCATGTAAATTCAGTCCAGCAATGTTTATTAGCTACAACCTCTAGCAAGAATCTTCCCAGACTGAAACCCCAGTTCCCAAGTAATGCCAGCCACAACATTGTGAATTCCTCAGGGTGGTGCCAGTCTCATCCTCTTATCTCTCCCTCTCGCCTCAGGAGATGAAAGAAAATGTTTTTCTCCCTGAGTCTGGCCTTCATAATTCCATTCCATCACATTATCCTAAAAGAGAATATCATAATGGGTATGTGAGTTTGTAGATATGTACCTTCATATCCACTCATTACAAATCAGTTCACATTCCATTTTCATTTGCCTCTACAAAAGTAGCATTTGCTAACAAATGCATTGATTTCAGGTCTCCCGCAATCCTTTTGCCCATTTCAAACCACCATTGATCAGACAAATGTCATGAGATGCCAGTGCATGAAATAGAGCTGGCAGAGAAATGCTCAATCCAGTTGAAGTATGTCCCGAGCTGATATATTAAACAAAATATATCATTAAAATGAACAAACACCAAAACATATAAAATGTGACTCACTGTTGTGACTACTGTAAGACAAAAAATTCAAATCAAGCAGTTTGCCAAACAAATAGCTTTTCCATTGTTTCTCTTTACCCATATAGGCATATGAATCATTGCATATCTACAGCTTGTCATTCTCTACTTTAAAAAAAAAAAAAAACTAATTGCATTAGATGAATGTAGTTTAGCTTGGAAATTCCTGGAAACAATATTTAATACGTAGCCAAAAATTAGAACAAGTCTGGTTACAACTTTTCGGACTAAGAATTTTTATTAAAAGGCACAAGCTTTTGTGAGCTACAGCCCATTCATCAGGTGCATGGAGTTAATGTAAAATATAAACTGGGATGTAGCGAGAGGAGGAGGGAGGGGAAGACAAGTTAGTTAGGTTGCATGTGAGAAAGATTACAACTACATTATCAATTAACAGTTGTAATGTGTTAAGGGGAGCCAGTTTGGTATAGTGGTTAAGGCACTGGGCTAGAAACTGGGAGACTGTGAGTTCTAGTTCCACCTTAGGCACAAAGCCAGCTGGGTGACCTTGGGCCAATCACTCTCTCTCAGCCCTGAGAAGCAGACAATGGAAAACCACTTCTGAAATCTTGCCAAGAAAACTGTAAGGACTTGCCCAGGCAATTGCCAGGAGTCAACACTGATTCAAAGGTGCACACACACACACACACACACACACAAAGTGTTAAAACCCATTGTGTTTGTTGAAACCTTCTGTGATAGCCTTTTGATCTTTTTAAGTTCAGGATTCTCTCACTCAACTGTGCTAGTAAAGTTTCTTTTTCCCAAAAAGGCTACATTACACATTCTGCAATGGAGTATCCTAGAAGGTTAGAATGGTTTGATATCACTTTCCCCTTGTTTTGAGTTCTTATGTCAACTTGTGTCCATTATTTGCACACATTAGCCTGCTTGTCCAATATAGAATCAAGAGGGGCACTGCTGGCAGATGATGGCATCTACCACATTGGAGGAAGAACAAGTGAAGGTGCCTCTAATATTGCATGTGAAGTTGTTGAGGCCTGTGATGGTGCTGTTGGTGTAACTGTGGGGGCAAAGTAGACATCTGGGTTTGCTGCAGGGTCTGGTTTCCATCACTGTCCTATTGTTTCTTGTTGCTTATGAGAAGCTGTTTTAAGTTAAATAGTTGTCTGTAAGCAAGTATGACTCCACCACCCGGTGCCTGAGAAAGTGCAGTGTCATTGTCCAGCATGGGCTGTAGCTTATTAATAATGTGTTAGGGTGGCTTGAACTGTAAACCACAGATGTTAATATGTTCATTGTGTAGTAGATGTGAACTTGTTCATTGAGAGAGAAACATTTTAACCTCCCAGGACACTCCATTACAGATCTCAAAGTAGCCATTTTAGAAAAAAAAGAAACTTTGCCAGCACAATTGAGTGAGAGAATCCTGAATTCACATCCATCAAATGTTTTAGGCTATCTCAGGTCTTAATAAAAACAATAAGCTTTAATACATTACAACTGCTAATTGATATACTTTAACCGATCTCTGATGCAACCTGCATCTGTATAACCACCGTGTCTTCCTCTCCCTTTCCCCCTCTGCTTAATCCAATTTATATCCCATATCACTTTAGCCACTCCATGCATCTGATTAAATAAGCTGTTGAAAGCATATGCCTTTTAATAAAATTTGTTAGCCTGAAAAGGTGCTACCAGACTTCTTCTAATTTTTGGTTACCATAGACTAACATGGCTCTTTTCTCCAAACTATTCAATATGTAATTCTGGGATGCAACCCAGAACAGTGAATAGTATTAAAAAGTTTGTGTTAAATGTGCACCATATATTTATTGGTCAAAAAAAAAAAAAAAAGAAGGAAGGAAGGAAGGAAGGAAGGAAGGAAGGAAGGAAGGAAGGAAGGAAGGAAGGAAGGAAGGAAGGAAGGAAGGAAGGAAATCAAGGGATAGGCAGCTTTGTTGACAGTTGTACTGTTGTCTACATAGCTGCCTATCCCTCAATTTAATTCCTTCATTTTTACCAATAGGTATATGATGCACACAGCCCAGCATAAGAAAGCCCTAGCGGCAACACAGTTAAATTAGATCTAAGTCCAGTCCAAGCAAAACAGAATTTATTGTACTCATGTGCAATAAACCAAAATCCCCTAAAGAGTCTTTGCTCTGTGACTGGAATTAAAATTCAGCTTCTGTCAGTTTTGCTTCAATAGGTTGAATGGGTGTTGTGGGCTGAATCCAAAGAAGTAAAGAACAGTGTTGCATCTGCCACAGTTTTGAGCCTGAAAGCAGCAAAAACTATTTCTACTGGGACAGTGATGCTCTGAAACATTCAATATGAAACTCACTTATGTTCCTGAACTCTTACTTTCTAATGCAACAGAGATAGCTGAAATCCAAATAATGAAATGTGCTGCTTTAGTGAGATTAAATGTTTTTAGATTAGTATTTAGATTAGACATTAATGTTAAAAAAATAAAAAAAAATATTTCACAAACATAAACCCTGAGGTTCACAGACAAATCTAATTATTTCTGTTTTGTTTCAGTTTCACATATATTTATCCATAATTTCCCTCAATTCACTTTGCATATTAGCTAGGAATTACATTTATAGAACACACAGGACATGGAAAATATATATATGGTTTATGCATTATGATTTTGGGAGAAATTCACAGTCCAAAGGGTGGCTATTACCCAAGGATGTGTAGACAAGGCCAGTTCATTTTAAAATATGGACCTGATGAAATTCCTCCACCCCCCTTTAGTAAGCATGCACAAAACCATATATGTAATTTGGCCAAATCTACAAAATCTAATATGTAAATTCCCTAAAGAGGGAATTATAGACTATAGAGGAACCATTGGTAACAGTAAATTCAAAAGACAAACTGAATAATCAGTTAATTTATTGATTAGTTTGACTATATAAAAAAAACTCTAAAAACAAAACAAAGAAAAAGATAGACAGACAGACAGATTGATCATCATTGCTCCTGCAATCAACCCAAATTTAAAAGACAAATTGAATAAAAAATCAGCTATACTAGCAGCACCAATTTTCTCAAGTATTAACTGTTAAATCTCATTTCAATTTTCATAGCATGTGATAAAAAGCTATCTCTGAGAAGCATCACTTAATCTGTTATATGTACTGTAGTTTGCATCCTTTTCTAGTAAGGTTCTTGAATATGAAACAATGAATTCTCATTATGATAGTTCACTATTTAGCATATTTCTGGCCCTCTGAGTGAGCAGGGTAGATCTCTGGCTTGAATAGCAGATGTAAAATATATCATGAACATTTGCACAAAGTTTTCTTCTTCTATTTTCATTTACAAAAAAAATATTTTACAATATATTTGCACCCTGAAGCTAAATATACTCATACTGGAGTATGGAAAATGCTTCTGAATTTTTTTAATACCAAAACAGAAGAGAAGGTCTTAGACTGAAAAAACAAACAAACAATATTTTGAAACTCCTTTAGGGATTCACTTTTGTCCATGAACTTCTGGGATCTGGGCAGAGATGGAAGGTTTCCTCAGTTAAGTTATTTTGCAATCTAGGGGACTGATTTCTGGTTTATCTTAAAATGTTTTTGTACACCTTGCTGCCTGACACTTAACCAAATGTGGAGATCATGATTCCAACCCATGGAAATTCTCTCCAAATTTAATCAAGAAAGATATGTATGGATGTTTTTTTTTCCCCTCAATTCAGTTATGTACTAGGTAGAGCCCCCCAATTCTTGGGATGTTTTCTAGCTCTTACACTGAGGATTTTTGTTAAGTCTTGTTCCACATACTCTGACTTAATTCGCCAAAAAGGGGAATGCCAATATATATGATTGTGCCTGCAATATATTTGGCTACTGAATATATTAGATTTATGCATTTGCTATATATCTTTCACCTTTCAAAATACACTAGTTAGATGGCAAAGTGTATTTACAAAGCAAAAAAAAAAAAAGAGCAAGATTATCTGATTAGAAATAATATGAAGAGAAATATGTACATATTGTATGTATGTAAAAATTCAAAAGGAGCTAAATAAACTTAAGCAACAAAAAATGTTTATGAAGAAATGTATTTAGTCATCCACAGAATATATATATAAAGGAAGATTGTCAAATATCTTGGGCAGCTATATACTAACAACTGTTTACAGAAGGGAAAAAAACGTTATCATCAAATCTTCAAAGCAATGTGGCACGTACAGGAGAAATGTAGTAGATAAATTTACAGGGGACAGTGTCAGCAGGATTTTAAAATAACCAGCATATTAAATTAAACTCTGAAATTAACCACCAACATATGCAGCTGATAAGGTAATGGTCTCATACAACCACAGTACTTTATCTAATGTTTTAGCATTCTGCCCAAACTCATGTTTCTTAATGGTTTTCAAGAGCAGCCGCATATAAACTATGTTAAGTATATAGAAAAGTACACAGATGGCTTCAAAGTATGTTCCTGAGAATTGTTCTTTGCCATAACTCCAGAAGTTATAATTCATGTTGGCTTATGGTATTAATTACTAGGGAGAAACAATGATGGAAGATTATTCACTACAGGGCCTGCTTCTGGACCAGTCTGATTGGTTACTAGGACCATCCCATTTCAAAGCATTCTTCTTAGGGAAGGCAGGCAGGCAGGCATTTTCTTTGTTTTATCATAAGTATTTTCATACTGCCAATTTCAATAAGATTTCTGATGGTTTAGAAATCTTCTTTAGCGCTTATTTCCTTAAAAGCAAACACTCCAACTCCTCTGGAAAACCAGGCCAAAAAAGTTGGTACTATGCTTTGTTGAGATGACACTGTTACTGCCACATGCTCTCTGAGGTAAATAAACAAAAAGGGCAGCTCCCAGCTAAAAATGTTGTCTGTTCCTATGATGTAGAATTGAATTGCTATCCTTCCTCTGTACATAAATAAACTGAAGCATCTTCTATCTAGGACAGGAAGGCCTGGCGCAATATGGTTCATGGGGTCACGAAGAGTCGGACACGACTTAATGACTAAACAACAACAACAATCTTCTATCTAGTATAAGTCATCAGCAGGTACTCACTAAAGCATTTTCTTTTCCAAGCATACAGGTAGAATTACCAGGATCTCAGTATATTAAATGGAGAAAAACCCTTTAAGCAAATTAACCTTTACAAAATATTGTAAGCAATTTGAATGGCACTTGTATTTCATCTTGCATTTAAATAGAAATGGGAGCTAAAATGGCTAAGATTTCTATTAGGGCCAGGCTTTCTGTCTGATGCAAATAGAACAATTTATAGCCGTTGCTGCTCCAAATAAATAAGGTGTTGTTTATGCCATCTGGATTAGAAGGGTGCTAAAGCCTGGTAACAAAATACTGTACTGTATATGCTTTCCAAATCCATATTTGGAACCTAAATATGGATTGGGGAAAAACAAACGTATGATCAAGATATCCCACACATTGATCAGAACTTAGATACTTTTTGCATATGGCAAATATATAGTTCTAATTAGATAGAACAGGAAAAAGATGAACCTGAGCAAGATACTATTTATTTTTACTATCACAAAATTTTATCAGGTGATGCCCCTTAGATTGTGCAATGATTTCCAAGGGCACATATGGAATTTCCATAACTTGAATTAATCCCAGCTAGACTAGGCAGAATCTTTAAACATAAGGTAGATAGATATCTGTATTATGAGCAATGTGGACATGTTAATTTTCAGTCCATGTATGAGCATGTTAAATTGACTCAGAATATAATACACCATCTGTCTTTGGGCTGTCCTCAGATGTATCAACACACTTAATTATATTAGAAGACTAGAAAATAGGAATGAACACTATTCCATTATAAATACCATAGGGTTGGAAGCTGTATTAGCTAAAATCATTCCGGAACACTCACTAGATTCTTTGTTGCTGCTGTTTGTAAGCAAGGTTAATGGGAAAAGTGATATCATGCTGATCTATCCCATCATCTATCAATCTATCAATCTATCTTTTGTCCTGCAAAGGCTGGAAAGAAGATGCAATTCCAAGATTGCAATATATGCTATCCCTGCATTATAACTAATGAAAACAACTGATGAAACATTATCTTGGAAAACATGAGACATCTTTAAAGGGGAGATTGCATTAGTTCATCAGAGTCTTCACTCAACAGGCAGCATTGGAATCAGCAAGCAAGCTCTTAAGAAATTCCTAACCAAGTTGGATCCAATATTGCCTGTTGAGTAAATGTGAAAATATTTTAAGAACAAGCCTGATACAGAGAAACGATATTCGAACCCTCTTGCATCTCCTTCTTCTTCCAGCCCTATACAACAGAATGCTTGGCCCTTCCTTTTCAGCAGGTTGTCCTATTTTGATCTGCCTTTTGTTTCTTCAGTGGTCAGATATGTTATTACTGTTTTTCACTGACTATATGAGGATTCTTGCAGTTCATTATCTATAGTTCGCTGTCAACATGCAACTGTCTCAGACAATACTTTTTCACATGAACCAGTATAATATGAGTGATTGCAAATTTTAAGAAAAGAGACAGTAAAACTATGCTAAATAAAGAACTTACTTGGGCAACACCCAGTTTGCAATGGCAGTCCTCGTACTGTGCATGCCATTATAAACAGTGCTTCCAAATGATCCTTAGGAGGCAATGGCAGTTCAAAGCAAGTTGTCAAATGGCTCAAAGTTTGTTTGTAACCACCTAAAGACAAATCTGTTCCTATTTTTGCAACAACTCCAATTTTATAATATAGTTCCTATGACAGGAAAATTGGTTCCTAAGAAACATGACCTCCCTAGCCCTTTAATATGGAGCTAGAATGGTATCTCCAATTTAGTGTTGCCAGTTTTATTAATTCAAGAAGTATTTGCTTTTTGTAATGGGTTTTTGGAAGGCCTTTCAGCATTGTGCTGGAAGGCAGCAGTTTCACCCTCTGCCCCTATTAATCTTTCCTACTGTACAAGTATTGAGAATAGAACTCCCTGTTTGTTCTGGGGCTTTGTTTGATGCTATCAACTTATTCTATTACAAGCCTTCACCCAGAATGGCCTAGTCTTTGCTCCTTCCCTCTCATGTCCAGACAAAGACATTGTGATTGATTTCTGTTTTGTTTTTCTCAATCTGAATTAATCAACCACAATAATTTGGATTATCACCTTCTTGCAGTCTTCTTTTTAATCTACTACTGCTTTGGAAAATATATCTGCAGAATTTCATGAATTTTGTTTGTCAAAATACTACCTTTATACTCAATTGAATGGCAACTTTGTCACCTACAAGCATGCTTCAGGAAACATAGTTAGGAGAAGAGATGCATGAACAGAGAGGTCCAGATAGAGGACATACATAGTGACAAAAGTGTCTATAAAAGCTAACTGCCCTCAGAGTTGCCCAATGAAAGGGCAATAGAACCAGCTACTAAGCTGCTCAGTTGGGGAATAGCCAATGCTGAAGCTATACCTAAGTCTGCCAAGTAGCTGATAGATGGTATTAAGAAGATCTCAAAACTATAGAATAGTTGCAAGATTGTGAACATTCTGGAGCATTTGGATGTTTCCCCTTACTTTCTTCAACAGAACACAGCAATAATTTGTCTCTTACTGGAATTCAGTATTCATTTTCCCTAACAGCTGGTTTATAACATTTAAATTGCCATAAGGAGTAACCCATTTTCTTTTTCCAGTATCTTGAAATTAAATTCATTTAAACTCTGGGAACTGTAGAAATGAAAAAATAGCTAGTATCTTTAGATGTGCATGGAGCAAATGTTCTCCTGTTGGAAGGAAAGAGAGATCAAAGCCTCTGACGGTTAGAACTTAGGCTTCACATATATTTCTAAGCTAAGATAATTTTAAATTTAAAGTTCTGAGGAAGCATTTTCCATAACCTAGCATAAAATATTCCTGTCTGCTCAGGAGGGAGTGTGTGTGTGTGTGTGTGTGTGTGTGAGAGAGAGAGAGAGAGAGAGAGAGGGAGGGAGAGAGAGAAGGAGGGGGAGACAGAGAGGGAGAGAGTAAAAGGGAGAGAGAGACTTGTGAAAAGAGAAACTATACATGTAAATGTCTCTATCACCTGCTGTGCTTAGCACTCAAAAGCTGTGGCTGGTAGTTAAAGTGATGCAAATACTGTCCTACTTAAAGTATTTTAATAGAGACAATCAATTGGTGGGCTTGAAAAATGGGGCTGAGGGCTAGTTTCTACTGCAATACTCACAAAAGAATCACCATTCAATCCTTTAGTCCACTACCATTTCCACAGCAGGGTTCAATAATAACTATATAAAATACGTGGAGGTAGAGAATGTCTTATGGATGTATTTATTTCTGAGTTTATATCCTTCCTTGATGTAGCATAAGAGAAACACAAGCACAAAAATATGTTTCAATTTTTGCTACAAGAACTTCCTCAAAGTCACCTATTTGTAATAGGTATTAGCATTGTGTATGGAAAAAATGTACTGTAGTTTGGGGTCCAAGTTTTGCCTTGTTCCAGTTCAGTTGTCTCAGGACCCAGAAACAGTTGAGCTATGCCAAAGGTTTCTAGAAAAGATAATCTTCTGGAGCAACATCCAGTAAGAGAGATAGTATCAAAGAAGTGCTTTGTGGGTAAATGTCATGACTGGCCTTACCCTTCAGCATTAGCAATGCCTTATTCAGCTTCACTGCTTGTCTTTTGGGGGGAAGGGGGAACTTGAACCACAGCAGATGCAATGTCACACATTTTGCATCACTGCATATAATTCAAAGAGCCCATACGGGTGTTATAATGTGTCTGCACACTCTATATTTATCAATATAATATGATCAGGCTCAAGCTATCCTATTTCAAACACATTATGTGAAGATCCAGTTCTCTGAAGAAGGCTCTAATGTTGGGAAAGGTTGATGGAAAGAGAAGAGGATGATCAGCAGCAAGGTGGATGAACTCAGTTACAATAGCAATGAGTGCACTGTTGGAAAAGCTGAAAAACCAGGTTAGGGACAGATCGTCATGGAGAAAATGTGTCTATGTGGTCTTTAAGAGCTGAAAACAAATTGATGGCACATAATTAATTATCAATCATCAAGAATACCCACACACATTCATTCATACATACATACACACATATGCATCATACATAGTTTGGTGCTAATTAGGATTTAATGTAGAGGTATGCACTGGATTCAAGAAAATCTCAACTCTAGAACCAAATCAGATTCATTTGAAAAAATGTGGACATATTCAGATCAAACCAGAGTTTCTTCTATGTAAATAACACAGAATCTGAACCTCCCCCACCAGAACTTCTTAATAAAACAGAAATTCAGAAGGAGTGTTCACTGAATGTATGGAGAATACAACATGGAGAGAAAATGGAAGTCCACATGCAGCCCCACCCCTGCCTTTTTCCAGCTATCCACATAGAAGGGATCTTGAGTGAATTCATTTGAGTGTAAGTACAGCAATCAATTCAAATGAGGAAACTACTTTATTCAGAACTGACTCCAAAGCAATCATTCAGTCCAGAACAGCTCTTTAATTTGAATCCTGAATTGCATCGATTTCATAAAAAGAAAATGTTTCAACTCTACTTTAGAGGGGGCGGAGCTACAGTGCTGATTCTTGTTCTTCCTTCTCAATTGCAGAGGGTTGCGTGATTTAAGAATGTCTGAAGAGAACCACAAAGGGGCCTATAAGTGAAGGCCTCCCTATCTCAAATAAATATGTAAGTTAGTAAGGAAGAAGTCAAGAGAAAAGGTGTGTCATGGCACACTTGATCACACAGAATGATATGGATCACATTGTTCTAGAAAACTGACCTCCACTATTATTCAGCCACTAAGGAGAACTTTATGGGGGGAAATGAATCTATTCAACAGCACCAAATCCCAAGCATTTGTGCTGTTTCCTGAGTCACCAAATCAAAATACAAATTGGATTAGTCCTCTGCATAGTAAACTGAGATAGTTTGTGACGTAACTGCCCTTAAAATCTTTCTGCATTACTTACTCAACCCTGATTAAGGTCTGAATAATTCCATGCCTAGATGATTCAGAAGCAGCTTCAGAGCAAGAGATTTTTAGATCTCAGAAGATGGTCTTGCTATATAATTGGCATCTCCATGTTCATGTCACTAAGTAACCTTACAGTAACTTAGAATCAGCTCTCTATGGGACATAATTATGCTGTCTAACTTATGGGACATTGTGATCAAAACCCCTATATAAATGCTAAATATTAGCATCATATATGCTACCAGAATTCTTTGAGAAATAGCCATACAGAGTAGCTTATACATGTTCAAGTTTTGTACAAACTGTGGAGAATTCATACATTCAGTACACAAACCCAGCTTTAAAATGTTTTAGCATTCTAGAAGGTAGGGAAAGCTCTTTCAATCATCTGCCATTCTTAATGGCATATATCAGAGAGGGAACTCTCTGGAGAACAGCAGTTTACATATGCTTGCAGCTTGTTCAATGTTAATTAAATGAATTTAATTAATACATTTAAATGAATTAAAGACTATATAAAGCAAGAAACCTAAGTTGATAATAATTCAACAACTTCCAGAATAATTTGAAAGAAATTATTTAACAACTAGGCTCAGAGAAGTGGAACTGGCAAAACTCTCTGGGCCCAGGGTTTGATTACTGGCAAGGTCCAAAGCTGACTTAAACAGTATATGATTATTATTAACCAGCAAGGTTAGAACACCTTTTTTGGCATTTTGTTTATAAATTTGTTTGTAATGTGAGAATTTGAGAAATAATGATAAAACATCAAATGTATATTTACACTATTTCTTCAGGCCAGAAAATGTGCTCACTTTTACCATGGAGAAGGAAAGCATGCAAAATTCACTGTAATGAAGATCAAATTGGTTTGAAAATAACACCTAATCTGAACATTGAGCTATTAGAATTAAATTCATCAGATACACCCAAGACATTTATTTTAAGTTAAAATATTAGCTTGATACCCATGCCTATTTTCAAACCCGGCAACAAAATGTAATACATATATTGTTCCAGCTCATGCTTGACATCAAGGCAAAGGAATTAAGGTTGGTAGAAGGATCCCAACAATTATTCTACATTTAAAATATCAATTTCCAATTTGATATATACCAGAGAGTCTGGAGTTGTAATTATGCACAAAAAGCTTCATTGAGCAATATTTGAATGGCTTGGGGTTGCAATGCTGTCCCCAACCTTCTGAAGAGACCCAGGAGGACATCAAATTGAATTATGATATTGCTGAAAGCACTGCAGCTGGCATTTTTAACCATTTTTCAGCTTTTTAGGTATGGATTAACCATTCCTACTGTCACCCTTAAAACCACCCAAATTATGAAAAACAGTCTGAAATCATCTGGCCCATCAAATTTCAACACTGTGACCTTAAATGGAGTTCTGTGGATCCATGTGGTCCATCAGACCCAGGTTGCCCACCTCTGCATTAAAGGAAAACAAGATAAAATATATATGTTAGAAATACACATACAAGACAATCTTGCAGGGAAAAAAAAATGACAAAAAGTATGCAGTGAATCCAATATATACATACAGTATACTATAAAAGTGAACAGAAAAAAGTGGCTGTGTCCATAGCAACTTTTTTCTACTGTGAACTATAATGTTCAACAGTTCTTCCCAGCATGGTTGTTTTTTTAATGGTCAGGTTTTTTATTGTTTTACCTTCTTTAAACCACCCAAGTGGACAGTCTTAAAAATCTACTACAGTAAATAAAAATCTATTAAATAAAGAGAAATTGCAGCTGGAAAAGGGGGCAACTTGGTACGGAAGAAAAAAAATATAAAGAAGATAAGAGGAAATGCAGGATACTAGCAAGCCATGAAAGAATACATGAGCAAAGATCCACCAGATGCAAATATTGATGGAGTGCACATATATGTAGAAACACACATTAGAAAAGTACCAAACTCTAGTAGATTTCTAATGGAATGAAGTGGCAGTTTTAAATACCATGTGAAAAGTAAGTAAAAATTTGGCAATTGTGGTTGTCTGTTTCTCAGTTTATACAGCTTTCCTATGCCTCTGCAAGACCATTTTCAATGTAAATAAAAGCCCAATTGTGTTTTTTTTTCTTGTTGCCTTTAACCGCTCTAGACATTTTTTTTTAATTTGTAGAGAGTAAGAATAAAATGCTTTATTGTATTCCAAATAAATGCTTTAAGCTTCTTTTTTCTTCTTTTTCTTTTTTTTTGTCAGCATAAGGAATTCTGGGTTTTATCTGAGGAATCTGTTGTAGTATTTTCCCCTTGCCTGACTGTTATTACCTTGAGACATATTGTGTTCAATGATAAGTGACACACTCTGTCAGAAATTGACAAAAAGGCAATTAATAAACTACCATATTTTTTGCAACTGTTGATGAAATCTTAAGTCTCTTTTTCCTTCCCCCTTTGACTGCTTATTCTCGCTAAGTGAACATGACAGGACCTGGTACAAAAATCCAATTAAAATAAGCTTTTAAGATGTTTCCCTCTAAATTATATTTCCTGACAAAATTATGCTTCATACTATAATTCTGATTGGCTGCCACTATTGCAACATTTTTGTATAGGTCACAGCATGAAACAAACATAATTTCATATCCATTATAAATGGCAAGTATAAGATGAACCACAAGCTTATGGATATATTTTTATCACTGCCAAAGAAAAATCCAAGATCCATTAGCTAAACCTAAAGGCAGAAGAAATTTTTTGGAAAGACAGCATAGACATGTTCCTAACAGATAATGGGAATACATGGTTCTCTGGATGTTACATGCCAGTTCTCTTCAGTAAAGCCAGCATGGCCAACGAAGAGGAATTGTGGGACTTTCAGAAAAACCTCTTCAGATGTATTGGTTCCTCACACCTTACACACAATTTTGTTTACCATTATCCTAGAAAGACAATAAAATGTTGCTTGAATTGAGTTTACTTGGATCTAGTGGGTTGTATATGGTTGACTTGTATAGGTCTAAAATTATTGAAAGTCACTAGTTTTAGAAGAGGCTCTGCCTCCCATACTTTGGACCTCATTCTTACTGAAGCCCATCTCTGTCCTGTACCACTTCTTAGCACAGATGGAAATTCATGCCTACATGTCACATGACCGTCCAGGCATGAAGGTCATCCCAGCTGCCCAGCTAAAGCAAGCAAGCAAGCACCTATATTGGGCAGCAGTGATACAGAAAGATACTGGAGGGAGATGATCACTTTAGTGACAATGGTAAAGGCATCAATTCATACTATGCATGAGAAGGCAATGGTAAACCACCCCTGTATTTTTACCAAGAAAACCACTTGGATAGAAAATACAAATCTATGTGGTTGCTAGGAGTCGAAAACAACATGGCACATAGTTAATCAATCATTTACACTGTATTTTGTCTGGTCTATCCTGCAAATTCCTGACATTTCTGCAATGACACCCCACCCCACATATACACATTTTTTCTTAATTCCAGGGAAAGCTGGAAAAGAATCTTTATGCTTTAAAGAACCTGGTGCAGAAAGTGTCAGGTGCCAGGCCTTCTTATGAAGAAAGGGAGGGAGGGAGATTATTCTCAAATGTTTTGTAAAATGTATAAAGCAAATCCATATTCTTTCCATGCCTTGTGAATGTGCACAATTTTTAATTAAAAGAAATGGGACCTATAATTTGCCAAATAATATTCCTATCCCTAAAAATGGATTGTAACATGGAGCAAACATACACTAACCTACTGATCCTTAGCCCTTGGTATCTTTTGGAACACTATCCTGTCAAAAGTATTATTTTAATTAGTTTGGGAAGAACGCGCTGTACATCACAGCAAACCTCCATTAGTCATTAGTATCTTTGAGATACCAACAATTCACGTAAATGAGTCTCAAGTGGAGGAGAATTAAGAGAGCACTGCACAGAAACCCTTTTCTCATAACCCAGCCCCTTTACTAGTGCTGGTCTCGTGGAAAATTGCTCCTTACTTGCAGATGACTTCACATAAGTAAACATATTTACTGAGAAATATTTAGAAAAAAAGGAATTTAAATCCTTCTAATTATTGCAATCCTGCATCAATGTTTTCTGAGAACTTGATGCTTTGAAGACAGTTAAGGTCATCAAAGCTGTTTTCTGTTGCAGAGTTAAGACTATGCACTTCATACATTAGCTTCAGATCTGGGTTAATAATTAACAGTTAGAAAAGACAGTACTGAGAAAAATAGATGAGAAGTCTGACTCATTGAAAGGAGATCCATACGCTGTAAAATAAATAACAACAGCACTTGAACAATTTACCAATTATAAGACTGAAAATGAAAATACTGAGAAAAAGGGATCTCATATCTCCCTGTCCACCTAATTCTCAGTCCTGGAAGACTTTCACCATCATCCTATGTATGTTGGAAGATCACATGTGGTTACTTAAAAATGAAGGAAAGGCACTCTACAAGCAAAGGGAGTAAAAAAGTAAACAAAGCTTTACTTCTTTATTGCTATTTTTCAGTTCCAAAAACTAAGACCTAGCATTGAAAAGCTTTGTGGGGTGTCTGGTCTCCCATGAAACAAATTAAGCCCTAAGTAGCCACACTGCCAATGCTCAAATTATCTACAGTCCACCTCACATGCAACACAACAGCAGGACCAACCAAAGCACTGTGTACATTTGTACTGATGAGCCTGGAGTTATACCTCAATCCAAAAATGTTTTGCCAGTTTAGAAACAGAACATTAATTAATAAAATTGGAAGCAAAATGTTTCAAAGGTCTTCCAACAGCACTCATTAACAAGTACAAGAGTGGTAAGTATAAAGTACAAAGTTTATCTTGTAGCCTTCATGCTCTATATGTGCTCAAAACAGCAGCTGATCAAATATACATATGTACAGTCTCTCATTTTTTCTTCTTTTTCATTTTTTGTTTTCTTCTTCCTTTCCCTTCCCTTCCCTTCCTTTTTTTTTCTTTTTGTCTTTGTGAAGAGTTTTCCTTTATAGATGTCAAGCTTTGAAGGCTGGCAAACTCAGGAAACAAGAACCACTTGGATTTCTGGAAAGATCCTCACTGCTAGTAGAGTAATATAGTAGAATCTTCAAAGCCTGGCAAGGAAATTGTGCCACACAACTTATACTTAGTGTAAATATGGTAGAGCTACTCTGAGTCTCTTTTTCATACTTCCTCTCTCCCCTGGACTCAATAATCACTTCTGAAATGGCCCTGTTCTTCCTTTACCTATTTTGCTGCCTCTTCTGCAATCCCAAGGTATGTTAGGCATTCCATCACAACAGAATTCCAACTGTGTTATAAAAAGAAGCTGATTGGCTCCAGGAATACACATTCAATCAAATATATAAGAGTTGAAGATTAAGAGGAATGCCTTTAGCTGGAGACCAGTTTAGTGCAAGACGTCTGTGACATTTTCATAGCAGGTTTGGGAGGAGGGGAAAATGATTTTGGAGATGGAATTAGAAATTTCTAATACAGGTAGTCCCCAATTTAAGAACAAGTTCTGTTCCCAATGTCTGTCCTTAAATCGAATTTGTATGTAAGCCAGAATAGTATTATTGTGTAAGTAGTATTGTGCAATGAACTCGAAGCATTGTGTATAACTTGAATCACTGTGTATTTAACTCCCTGTATTATGTTCTGTGGCTGTTGATAAGATAAAGGAAATCTATAGAGAGAGAAAAAACAGAAATACTCTGTTGCTCCTGTTTACATGAAATGAAAAGAAGGGGACCCTGAAAGTGTTGATTGGTTTGCTCTTAGAGCTGGGGGGAATTTTTCTTTTGCTTAAACAAAAAAGTAACTGGAGAAGCATTTTGAAGCTTCTTCCATTTTGAGCTACACTTTAAGAGGTTTCTAAACTCATGTTTGAGTTCGCTCCTCAGAACTTTGTTGGTATCTTTTAAAAAATCAGTATTCCAATTCAGTGAAATTAGAAAGTATTTTGACATTACTCTAATATAATTCTATATTGCCAGTAAAAAGATTAATTACACATTCATATGGATACTTCCAAGTTTTTAAAATTAAGTATAAAATTCGTTGTTCCTAAACAATGCTAAGTATTTTCACAATTGAAGATAAGAAATCAGAACTGGTTCAACTGACCTAGCTAAACATGAAGAGGTGATTAACAACAGTTGTTACTAAGGTTTTCTTTTTCCCCATGTCTTTTATATAGAAAAAGGACAGGGGAAATATCAGAGGACAATGTTCAAATGCTTAAAAAAATATGTTGCTTGTCTTTGAATTCCATACCCCACATCATTTTTATCATAAATTACATCTGTTCCCATAATTCAGTGAAAATCATATTAAAAAAGCATAAGCAGAAGTTCTAGACAATTAGAATTCACTGAGCAATGCTGTTTATTTGAAAAGTCCTCCAAATGCAGAAAATTACTTTACTTCACTTAATTTTCCAATATTTTCTAATAAACAAAAATGCATTTATATTTTTCCCATCAGAGCTGCAAAACAAGAACTAATTTACAATATTACAATCTAACTCTCATGGGATTACAGATACAAATTATCAGTCACTCATTTCTAACATTTCTAACAAGGCAGGACAATATAAAATGGGTGTTCTCTGTTTGGATGACATTTGCATATTCGTTTAGCTTTTTAAAATACAACCAAGAAAATGCTGCAATAGGTCTCTGATGCTTAATATTAGCCACCCTGAAATATTAATGTAGTTGTGTATGTTTTTTTCCCCCGCTTGCACTCCTCCCCACAGAGGCAATCAGCACTTTTCATATCTTTCTCACATATTCTAAAACCTTTCCCTACTTTTGTCTATCTCCTAAGCTAAGATGAGATCTCTTGGATGCAGAAAAGGAAGCTGGTGGTCAACTATTTTGGCTGCATACAGTTTTGCATAATTTGGGAGATAAGGGGACCAGATTCTAATATTGTGGAGCTATTAAAATAGCAAAAGCTTTGCCCATTGGGAACAGCACAGAAACAGTTATCTGAAGGGAGACAGTTAAAAAAAAAAGAAGGATTAAGTCAATGACCTGGACATATTCTTGCATCCCCAAGGAGTCTTCTGCCATATACTCCGGCTCCAACTGCTAAAGAGATATCTGCTGGATGATAGGAAGGTGGAGTATGTTAGCCCAATATGCTACTTCTAAACATGCCAAAAAATGGGATATTTTTAAAAATGGCACAGGACTCTCAAAATACAAGCCGAGGTATATTCTTCCCTTTATATCTCCCCTTCTCTGCGAGGACACATCCTTGAGTTTTTGATGCGGATACTATCCAGATAATGGTGATAATAGGAAGGTGCTAACTTTCACAGCCAGAAGTGTTCACTTCTTGATTGCTTTTGCTGAGGAGAAGGGGGAAAGCAGACTCAAAATAGTTCAGGCCTACCATTTAACACAGCTAGGGTGTAGTGATTTTATGGATCCTAAGGAGAACCATTCATTCTGGGCCATTAAAAGACTCCCTGAGAATCTCACTTTCATAACATAGTTCTCTCCCCCCACCCCACGTTCTTAGGGGGATGGCATCTGCGGGCAATTGATGAACTGTCTCTGAAGCTCTGTGGGTGATGTATGATTTCAGAAGAAAAGTGCTTCTGGCATGTACAGTGGATATGAAATGTCCTTGTCGTTGTTTTGGGCTTTCCCCCACACAATAGGGAAATATGTGTGGGGAAATATCTGAATTGCCAGAAAAAAGAATTGATCGTTCAATTTCTTCTTTATTAGTAAATGATGTGATAGTTTTAAAGTATTAATAACCAGCTTTTGGAAGACACATACTAATGCCCTTAGAGTTTTTTTCAAGTTACCCTTTAATGTGCAAAATTTATCGTATTTTTCATCCTGTGTGCAATATATTTTTTATGTTTAGCAGAGTGATCCTAATGTGACTGGGTCAACCCAGGCTCAGGGAATTTTATGTTCTTCTATCCTCCAGTACCTCTTATGTTGAATCAGTGAAGGCTGCAGAGTGGAACAGTGCTTTTCAAACTTGGAAACTTTAAGACGTGGACTTCAACTTCTGGTTAAGGACCAAGAATTCTGAGATATGAAATCCACAAATCTTAAAATTGCCAAGTTTGATACACAGTTGCAGGAAGTAGAGGAAGAAGACAATGTACTATTCTCCAGAATTACAACATGAGGCTAATATGCCTAAGGGTCCAGATGGATTTGAAATAAGACTTTGAAATTAATTATAAGAATCCTTCCCATGGGAAATTGCTGTTGTTTGGATTCCTTGTGGGGGGGGGGGGACAAACATGATAGGATGGGACTTTGAAGGTTGGACACTAGAGGGAACTAGAAGAAACTGAAGATTACAATTAAAGGAAAAGAATTCTTAAAGTTGACTTGTTAACACAGAATGGACAAAATACATTAACGTTGGACATTTTGAAATATATTTGTGAACAATGGACTTAGAAGTTAATTTTAAGAATGTCTGTCATCATAGATGGTGTGTAAATGATGCTACAGAGGAGGAACTAGCTCTACTGGACAAGACTGAAATTTATTTGAATGTGGATTTAAAAATGATAGGCTACAAGAACAATATGGAAAAAGATGATATACTGGATATGCAAATGAAAACCAGTTGATGTTTTAAAAATTAAGAGGGACATACAAATAACAAACCAGAAGAGTGATTTGGATAACTTTTCTATACTAGATTTACAAAAGAGACCTGTTAAAGTTTTGAAGGAATTTCTAAGAAGGGACAAAGAAACAATGAAAAGAAATCAAGTTCTAAGACATTATTTGAAGGGGTTAATAAAATCAAAACTGTACAGGGAAGGAATATAAAGTTGGTTTATTTGATCAAGGTTAAAATAGATTTGTAGTTATCTCTGGTAACCCTTAATGGACTTTTGCTGACCAGGAATGAATGATGAGGTTTTAAGATTTTGTTTATAGTAAAGACATGAGATATGGGAAGAATAATTTGTTTAAGTGGTTTTGTATGTAGCATACTGGCCCAAATGCATCAAAACTGGTACTGAACCAGGGAATGCTATATATGTGTCATAAATGCAATTAGGTCTGGTGACCTTCTCTATCTTATTAAAAAGTGTTATGTGAAAGCTCTGTTTGACCAAAGCCATGATGGGCAGTATCCGTAGGCCCATTTGCTGATAATTGTGACATAAGGAAAATTGCAACTTGGAATGTAAGAAGGGTAAATAATCAAAAAACACAAGTTGGGAAGGGAAGGGAAGGGAAGGGAAGGGAAGGGAAGGGAAGGGAAGGGAAGGGAAGGGAAGGGAAACATATAAGCTGTGTGTCATTGAAATTAAGAAAAAGAGGCAGGATATAATAGATCTGAGTGAAGGTAGCATGACCTTGTGGAGCAGAACTGATGAATCCATGCAAAGAAATGAAAATGTAGATTTAATTATGAATATCTACAATATATCTTGGAAAATATGTCATCTAAGTTGTTGTGGGTATGTATGAAAGCAGGAATTCACAGCTGGAGATAGTGATGTTCCAGTGAATGGTGACACAGTAACAGTAATTTTTCTCATGTTTACTGGTCACATTTTTAAAAGGTTTGTTGTCAATCTCATTGACAACAACTAGGGGTGAATTTTAAGAAAAATTGTGCACACTTTGAATGAGTGTAATCGAGAGAGAGAGAGAGAGAGAGATTCATTCATTCATTCATTCAGGGAGAAAACAATGTTGCCAGTTCATTACCAAAAAGTGAACATATATCAGAAATCCAAGAATATAAATCTGGGGTTACACTGTCATTACAACACTGAAGAATAATTTTATATACTGTCCCTCAGGCTTGATAAATCCACAATTCTTCATATATACCAAGTTTGTATATAGAATCCAAAAGTGCATTCACATCTTTAAACTGTATTGAACTGAGTAACATCATAATAACAAAAAATATGGATTTTTTAAAAGATTTTTTTATCCTGCCTTTATTATTTTATAAGTAACTCAAGGCAGTGAACATGCATAATATTCCTTCCTCCTCCTATTTTCCCCACAACAACACCCCTGTGAGGTAGGTTGGGCTGAGAGAGAGTGGCTGCCCCAAAGTCACCCAGCCAGTTTTCATGCCTATTATAGCAAATTGGAATTATATTGATTATATTGCATTTGATATCAATTAAACTGATATTATAACAAATTGGAACAACAACCCCTTAATGTATGAATAAGTAACCTCTCACTTATTTTACATTTCCAAAAACAATGAGATTGACAACAAACCTTTTAAAAATTTGACCAGTAAACATGAGAAAAATGAATTAGCCTCATGTTAAGATTACAAATACTTAACATTTCTTAAGATCCTAAAGAACCACAACTGAAACAGTAAATAATCCACCATCAGGGGTGGCGGATGGGGAGAAAGACTAAACATATCATAGCAATTCTCAAAGTCTTTCTGGAATAGTCAGATCTTATTTGTGCTCATAGTGGTATTTTTACTTGTTTGCTTCCATTCTTTAGAGTAGAGTTTCTCAACCTTGGCAACTTTCAGATGTGCGGACTTCAACTCCCAGAATTCTCCAGCCAGCAAGCTGAGGAGGAAGCTGGCTGGGAATTCTGGGAGTTGAAGTCCGCACATCTGAAAGTTGCCAAGGTTGAGAAACACTGCTTTAGAGAAACTGAAGTCAAAATACTATATATACCCAATGACAAAGCTGAACCCCTTTCATCATATGACAGCCATAAAAGAATGTCTAGAGGTTTGTCCTTCCCATTGAAAAGTTCTTAATATCTTATTAATTTATATTTATATAATTATTCATAAATCAAATGTAGAGGCTGCCCATTCACAGCAATTCTGAGCAATACAAACAACTGCAATAAGGAAGTGATCATGGTGGATTAAAATACCAAACACACTAATGAACATTCCTAGCAGCAACGTATGTTTCCTAACCTAGTACCTGGGGGGAAAGTCAGGTCTTCAAGGCCCATTTAAAGAATGGTAGGGTTGGGGAAACTCAAACCTCCACGGGGATACTATTTCAGAGGGTAGGTGCCACAAAAGAGAAGGCATGCTGCTTGGAACAAGCCTCCAGTATCAGCTATTATTGGATGGGCAGAAACAACAGGATAAATGTGGTCCCTCAGACAGCCAGACCTTAAGCCTGCACACATCAATATTTCTGTAAATCAAGGAAAAAAGAAAAACAGCTGGCTGATGTAAATCTTAGAAAAACTGAAAAAGCCATTTTTAATTTATTTATGGATAAATGTATAAGGAATGATTGTGGTGACATTAAAGGTGAGTGGTTTGGAGACAGGAATGTGCAAGTACATTGGTATGCAGACAGTGCTATGTTGTTGACTGAGAACCCAAATGATTTGTCATGAATATAAGATAGTACAATGCACTGTGGAGTACGGTTCTGAAAATTAATATATCAAAGATCAAGGTAGTTGTATTTGTCATAGAACTTTCAGTGAACAATGGCAAGTGTTACATACAGTACATAGAACTATAGCAAATAGATTGAATTTATATCCTTTTTTAGAACACTCACTAAATATGGAAAAATATATTAAAATATGTGCAAAAACTGGTAGAAAGTGGGTAGGATGGGTCTGTACAAGAATTGAATGTCTGTTGAAAAAAAAATTGTGTAGAAGAATGTCCTTTTGCCCACTTGTTATATAGAAGAAAAAATTAGTCATGATAGGAAAACCCTAAAATAAGCTGAATACAGTAGAAATGGGGAAGAGATAGAGTCAAGAACAAATAGTGCTGAATGATGTTAGACTACATACAGATGTGAGTGACCAAAATAAAAGAAATACAATGAAATGGTTTAGACTTACTGGGAGTATGAATGAGGCTGAAATGCAAAAACAAATACTTGAAGGAAGTGACTTGTTAGATCTGAAAGCAGCACTTAAGACTAGGATCATGAATATCTCACAATGAAAAGTAGGCAATGATAGAGTACTGATATGACTCAACCAAGAAAACAGCAAGGGAAGATAGACTAAAATTCTATTTGACTCCCCAATAACTAGCTTTTGGGGGGGGGAAACATTAATAGAGAATTCATTGAAAAGGAAGGTAAGTGCGGCAAGGAAATCAATATTTGTTTCTTAATCCTCTAATTAAGCAATTCTTTGGTTTCCAACCCTCAGGAACCTATTACAAAAACTATTTACTTGTAATGATCAAAAACAAATTATCCTATAAGTTCTTTGGGGTTGACAATGAAACGACTTAATCGGTTCTTGGTTTTCTGTGATTTAATGAAGAAAGAAAAGAAAAGAATTGAATGCATTAAAGCCCTTCAGGTAACCTGTGACAAAGGAAAACACATTGCATTGATACACTTGTATCATTATATTGAATGCTCAGAGGAATTGAAAAATGCCACAAGTATGTAGCTGAATGACATGCTTTGCTCAAGGCTTTTTCTTTAAAAAGGTTTATATTAAATGTATTTAGAGTTAATTCTGGTCCAGCATCTCTAACTCATAATCAAACAAATAAATAAAGCCATATTCTTCAGCATATGTAGCAGTGATTTTTGGAAGGCTACTATGGACAAACCAAAACCAAAGACTAGCATGCTGGCTGGAGAATTCTGGGAGTTGAAGTTCACACATCTCAAAGTTGCTGAGGTTCAGAAACACTGGCCTAACCGAACAGCACATATACTAAAAATAAGAATACATATCCCTCACCATGACAACTCAAGAACAGACATTGCAATTCTATGGACCTGTGCATACAAATGGTGAACGATCTAGATTTTATCACCAATGGTGTGATGTAAGTTGACAGAGTTGTATGCTTCTGTAAGGTCTTCTAATTCCTCAGAATCAACTTCTAAACAAAATCACATATTAAACTAGCATTTACAGGATCTGCTCTCTAGAAATCATTCAGGAAGGTCCTGGGTTTCAGTTATTACCCCTGTTTTGACAATGACTATATGCAACCTTCATGAGGTGATGGACTCTCCTTCATTGGAGATGTTTAAACAGAGGTTGGATGGCCATCTTTCAGGGATACTATAGTAGTGATTCCTATGTTGGGCAAGGATTGGGCTGGATGATTTCCAAGGTCCCTTCCAATTCTAGAATGCTATGATTTTATGATCATAACTGGAAATTGTTAGAACAATTTGATAGAAGGAAGATCTTAGCAAAACAAAACATAAGTTTTAGGATGGGGCTACTCTTGACCAATGATTAATTTTGCTGAAAATTAGAATGCCTTACCAGGTGGACAATAAATCCAAGTCTGATTAATTTTAAAATTATTTTTGATTTCATATCTAGAGACAAGCTATGGAGGAAACTGAAGCAGTCCTTTATAGATACTGTAGGTGCTTGTGGCTGCTCATTCAGTAGATATTGAATGCTGAATGTTAAATATTACAACACCTTTCTGACACTTGCATATAATCTTGAGGCTCAACTGTCAGAAGCAATTCCTTCCCCAGACAGGAGTAAGTCAAGGATGCATCCTATTTCCTGTTGTTTAACAGTCTATAGCCCAGCCTATCATCCATTGACTTTAAGGTTACACTGCTACCTATGTATCCTGCTGTATGCACCCAATGCAACTCTCCTCCCTCTGTTGTCCTTAGAAGAGCTTGCCATCATATAGTATAAACACAGTTCAATTGCTCATAAACCATCAAAAATTATGATTTCTGATTTTTTTTCTAAGTAGGAAGCTAAGAGTGAGCAAGTCAACTTTTTCAATCATCTGGAAGCTGTCTTTGAATAAAATAAAAGTCTTGCATGTGATGATGGCTTTACAAAGCATCACTAAGGCAAACCTTGTGGATAGATTGTGGACCTATTCAATTTCTGCCTGACAAGATATAATAATATTTAGAAGTTTGGGGAAGCACTATAGAGATACAGCAGGCACCCATTCTCCAAGAGCATCTCCATCAAAAGATCTGAGAAGATGTACCTGCTAAATACCTGTCTGGATATAATTCTTTGCAGCTGAAACTTGATTGTAACAGTTATGGATCCTCATTTGGAAAATCATTGTAGAATACAAGACTACAAGTTTCTGGGCAAGGTTTTTGCAGCTTATGTAGCACAAATTATAAAGTTCATATTTTACATTTCAATTTTGGAAACAAGTGTAGGTGGAATTGGAAACATTACATTAAATGGAAGGTTGTTGTTGTTGTTAAATACACAGAATGAACAACAAAGCTGTACCATAGAAACTAGTGTGACACTCAGCAAGTATGTGACACTTCAGCAAGGCCTGTTTCTCAGCTTTTAATTTTCCATGGACAAAAAGTCTGGGGGAGATGGGTTGCACATAAATTTAATAAATATATAAATAAATCAATATACAAGGATGGAACTGAACTCTATTTGTTTCAAATGTTATGCTTTAAATAAATATTATTTATTAACATTTCATGGACTATTATACACAGTTAAGCTAATACATTATTCCTCTGAAGCTAAGAAAAAGTAGGATTATTTTTCAGCACTGCATTTCATACTGGAACTTTAGATGCCAAGGTGCTCTTTCAACCTTCTTTCAGGAATGAGGAGCCTCTTATCAGCAAGAATTCATTCCACTACAAAGGTCTAGCAATTGATCCTCCAACCAAGTGGCTAAGTCATTTCGATGTTCCCCCAGCCATGCAGCCACTGCTTATAGATAAGTGAATCCCACAAGCTGCCTAGCAGAATATCTAAAAGGACACACAAGCCATGTCATATTGGCTAGCAGGCAGGCAGATACATTTCTAAACTGACAATTAAAGGAAGAAGAAAAAAGATTCTTGGCACACACGGAACTTCTAAGGATTAACAATAAGAATCAAACTGAAGATGAAAAGAATGTATTTGCGCTGGAAGACAAATAGAAGGTATTTCAGTCTACAAAGCTGAACATCATGGGGGACCTTTTTATGGCTGACGGCCACCCTTAATTTTTTGAGGGGAGGCAAAGTCTGCGATGGTGATGCAAAGTGGATGTTCCATATCACATTTATGGGTAGAATCAGAATTTTCATATTATTTTTCGGGTTCGGGATTTCTTCATTTAGTTTCCATTTATTAAACTGTAATAAGCCTATTTTAGGATTTACAATATATGTGCTATGATTCCCATCTCAAAATGGAAAGCAAGCAAATAACTGATTTTGGGGATGCGTGCTCCTGCAGGGTGCTCTGGGCTCTGCTTAAAAGAGGCTGGGATTTTTAAGTTGCCCATCCCTCTTTAGAGCAAATGCATGTCTATATCACCTTAAAACAGAAGTGTACAATCTGATACTCCACAGATAGCTGCAGCCTTCCAAAATGTTGGCTGAATCCCCTTGGTCCCCAAAAGGTGCCATTAAATTATACTTTTTAATGTTACAGAATGAGAAATTATGAAATGTATAGGTTGTAGTTGTGTTAATGTAATAAAACATAAATGTAGACTCTTTTTGCCCTGGCCCCACCTATTTCCGAGGACCCACCTAGTTTTCTACGCTTTTCCAAAACGCATCTCTTCCTAAAAGCAATGCTTCATTGCAAAATGAATATTTCATAAAAATTAAAATTTATGTCTACTTTATTGCATTAAGATTCTTTGCATATCAACTGACAATAATATTTTATTGCACTGTTTTTAAAGTTCCATAAAGGAACATGTTCTTGGCCATGTTCCTTTATGGAAGACAATTAGCAACAAATTATTGTGAGCTACCCTGACTCAGTCCAGGTATATTATTTCGGGGACAGTGAGCTAAAGAGTGTTAGGACATGACCAATATATGATATTCATGGGGGTGTGCCTCGAAGAATAACTCGAGTAAGAAAATCATGGAATTCAGTATCAATCCAATTTTCTTCATAGCAGAATAAGTGAATACATTGTACCACTTAGAATACAAATAACTAGTCGTGAAATATTATTCATGAACTGAAAAGGAACAGCTATTGTACATTTTTATTCTGCCTGGTCTGACATACTTCCTGCATTCATCAGCATAAATGTGCTTTGAATATGGTCTACCAAGGACATTAGATAGTGTATTATTAAACCAACAATATGAACAGTGATCACTATTCTATTTGCCTTCCTCTATCCCAACTGTCAAACTAAAGACAGAACACTTGGCTATTTTCATGTTTCTAGCTGAGGACAAGTTATAATTTATTACATTTTCAGTTAAAATCACCTTAAATGAAAATTATAGACATTAATTAATGTATTCTCCAAAAGCTAGCACTGGTATCAACAAGATTCTAGGACAAAGAAAAGCAAAGGTAGATGCCTTTCATTACTGTGGTAACCTTACCTTACATCTTTGCAAATGTCTATCCAAATACATTGCTTCCCCCCCAAATACTAATTCGAATTCTCATTGGACTAGTAAATATGTGTCACACTGTTTGCACTACAGCTGTTCCCTGTTTGTGTTATATACAAACATATGGCATAATGTCCAAATATATGTATGTATGTATGTATGTATGTATGTATGTATGTATGTAAGAAAAAATGTACCCTCTTGATACCAAGAAAGATAATTATCATACAATTTGATTTTCATTAAAACTATCTTTGGTTCTCACTTCCTTGAAAATATTATGTTCATCTGATTTGGTGAGTACTATGGATGTTTCTTAATTTGCCATCTCATGAAGAGCTATGGCTCTACTGAGCCTGAGGGGTAGCAAAAAGGATAATTTTTATGTAAATGAAAAGAAACTTACTGTCCTGATTATAAGAAATGGAACCAGGATATGAGCCTATCATCTATCTTTGAAAAATCTCTGTTCTAATAATGAGAAAATTAAGCAATGTGTTTCTATAATATATGGCCTATATTTAATAAGGACTGAATACATTTTATATTGCTATTAATAGTTATTGTATGTATCGTTTATTTTTTCTGTTGAATAGTTTTCTTTTCTGTAGAGTCCTTGGGATTCTCTGAGCTTGGTTGTTTTCTTGCTGATATTTCATTACCCAACTAGGGAACATCTTCAGTGCTAGAAGGGAGTGGGGTTTGCTCTCTGTTCATATACAATAGATTGTCCTGCCAGTGTTGGAGGGGGTGTTGCTTTTTTCTTGCTGGTTCCTACATTAGACTGTTGTTTACTGCTTGATTGTTCAGCTGAGTTGGTAGTTCATTGATTAGGGTATTGTTTACTGCTTGGTTGTTTGTCTCGTGTTAATCCTGGTGTTAATCCCTGCTTATCTGGGTGTTGATTGCTGGCCAGGAGGTATTCTGGTCTTTTTGTTTCCTTTTTATTGCCTCTTTTGAATGGTGTGTAAAATGTTGTTTATCTCTGTGTGCCTGTTGATGGCTGACTTGTCTGAAAACCAAGCTTCCAGGAATTCCCTCATGTTTTTGGATTTAGTGTGGTCTAAGTTTTCTTTTCTTTTTCACATTTAGTGTATTTTAATCACCATAACATCTATCTTTTTCCTTGACTTTATAACTATTATTAGTGTCTTTCCCCCCCTGTTGGTGCTGTAGTTTTTGTGAAAACAACAAGGCAAGGAAAATGAGAGATATTTTTGATAAAATAAAAAGTGTAAAAAAATGTAGAACTAAGGTAGGAATACTCAAAAGTAATCATGAAAAAGAGCTAATGGAGGCAAATGGAAATAAAAGATTACAAGACTATACAGAAATTCTTTATGAATTCAATGATAGAATAATATCATTGAAATAACATTTATTCCAAAATCAACTCCACTAGAAAGAGAGGTTTGATGGGCAATGGGAAAGCATCAGAAAATGGATACAGTGGATGGACAGGGTCAAAGAAATCATAGGATTATTTCTGGACCAGCTATGGGTTGTTGATAATAAGTCAAGATGATGAACATTTGGCCAGACATCATAAATTAAGACATACTTAATGGTTCCCAATTAAATCTAGAAATTATAAATCTAATAAATCATATAAAGAGTGAATAAAATCCAAACCAACATTAAAAGAACAACGATGTCCTGGTTAAACAATTAAACAAAAAGGGGAAAAAACCTATTCATTTTGACTTCACAAAAGCTTACCTTCAGGAAAAGGTAGCTATAAAAGAATGTCTAAACATATTTCTCAAAAGAAAGAATACCAAAGCTTGGCAAATAGAGAAAATATTTTCTTGTGGTCATGAACTGAACCAGGTTACTGGCAGACCCACCAAAAAAATGAAAAACAAACAAACAAACCTTTCTAGCAGATCTCAATAACAAGGCACACACATCCAAAGCCATTTACTATTTCATAATCAGAAATCTGAAGTATGTCCAGAAACAGAAAGACAACCAGTTGAATTAGATTGACCCTGAGTATCTTGAGTATCTATTTCCCATTTCAAAACACCAATGTCACCAATAAAAATAGTAGAAACTGAATAACTACCTTAGGGTAGTACATTTTTTACATGAATAGAGAAAAGTTGGAAATCAAAATCAACATACTGTAGAAAGAAATTATTGAGAAACATCTGAAAAAGTATATACTCTGATTGTCAAACAATGCAAATTGTTGTAACTATGATGTGCTAATTTTTACCAACTTTCTATAAAATTGCATGACAAACTTCTTACAATCTCATTAACCAGTATTTTTCTGACATTGGAAAATTTAAAAATGCTTAAAGGTTTTCTTGTCTACTATGCTTTGTACTTACCAGTTGGGACAGCTGGATCCATTGTTGGTTTCTCCCAGGTATTAATCTGTTCCCAGGTAAATCCATTGGTCCCCAGTGCCACACTATAACCACAGTTACTGTAATGTTCATCAAACGAACAACCGCCTAAGGAGAAAAGAAATGAATAAATACTTCTGCCATAATTACTTCTATCTCATCATGTTACTCCATTTAAATTACTGCCTGTTATAAAAACCCTGCAAGGCAAAAATAAAATGAATTTCTACTGCATTAAATTCTTGCAGTTGCCCTAAGAGAATATAGCAAAGATTTCTAGATCTTTAATGTATATTTGGAACATATGGACCTGCCTTTTTTAAATTTGATTTTTTTTTTCCCCTTAGATCACTTTTTGAGCCACAGCATTAAATCTTTACAATCCAGACAGTGGTGTCATATGCCAAGCATTAATCTGAAGATTTGTGTTCACATCTCAGTTAACTGTCCTCCAGGCACTGTGCAGTAAAACCTAATGTTCATAAAAGATCATGTACAGTGGAAGGAGACAGCTTCATCTTTGGATAAGCAGCACATTAAAGTTTGACACTCTTCTACCACTTTCATTTCAGTTTGTAAGCACAAAGGAAAGAATGTTAAGAGTTATAAAATATCCCAGGTTTATGTACTTTTCTGTGGTCAGTCTTAGGCATGGATACAGGTAGTTCCCAGTTTAAGAACAAGTCCCGTTCCCAAGGTCTGTCCTTAACTCAAATTTGTATGTAAGCTGGAACAGTATTATTGTATAATACTGTATAAGTAGTATTGGGTAATGAACTCAAATCATTGTGTATTTAACTCGAATTTTGCTACAATAGGCTCCGTTCTTAACTATGGGTTGTCCGTAAACAGGGCATTCTTAACCTGGGGACTACCATATTTATAACATGGAAGTCACTGCTATGCTTCTACCTGTGGAAATCATTTCTACTGATGGAGTAAACCTCTTTTACACCCTCAGAAACTGTTCCAGCTGGACTCCAACACTGTTTACAAATTTGTGAGGATACAGGGGGAGAGAAAAGGACCAGCTTCCATTGTCTAGGTAGATATCCAGTAACAATATATATTTTATCTAGTTATACTGTTTGTGTTCAGAACTTTTCACAAGAAGAACACATACATGTGTTAGGGAATATAACTTATATGAACTCAAGCCTTTGCTGGCTTCTGATTGGCATCTAGCTGGCCACTGTGGGACCAGATAGGACTTTTTGATCAGATCCTGTTTTGCACAGTGACCTACCCAATGTGTCCAGGAAGTAGATCTGAATGCAGTAATGTCCCTCATAATCACTTATCACAACTGTAGGAGGAGAGCCATCTTTGTCTACAGTAGAAACTGAAGGAATCTGATAGCACCTTTTCAGATTAATAAAAATTTATTAATAGGCATAGCCAGAGATGTTGTGAGTCAGGCAGCTTACAAATTCAGTAATTAAATAAATAATAAAGCAAGCTTGCTTCATAAGCTACAGGTCACTTCCTCAGATACATGGAATGGCTACTGATGTAGGATTTACATTGGGATGAGAAAGGGGGAAGGGGGAAGACAAGTTGGTTAAGCAGATGCAGGTTATATGTGAGACAGATTAGTTTATCAAGTATCAATAATAATGTGTAAAACAACTTTTTTTTTTTTTTTTGCTAAGGCTTTTAAACAGCCTGAAACTTTGTGATGTATTTTAGTTCAGCAATCTCTTGCTCACTGGTGCTGTTAAAGTCTCATTTTTCCAAAACAAACACTTTGAGATGTTTGTTCTCATGCAATTCTACGCAGGACAAATGGACTCTATATAGGACAAATGGGACAAACTTCGTGCGAAAGAATTAATGGACACAAGTTTGTCATCAGGATTCAGAACCAGGACAAAGTCAGAACATTTCAACTTCCCAGGACACTCTTTTGTAGATCTCCCTGAACGGTGTAGAAAAAATACAATGCACTGCCAGAAGATACAAGTCCTTCTGTCTTAATAAATAGGGGAAGGCTTGGATACAACCAATTACTTCTGAAAGCTACCTTAGGGAAATCACTAGAGTCTTCACCTTTGTTGTACAAGCTTGTCTAATGTGTATAAGAAAAAAATCAAAACAGAATGCATCAAATCCACCATCCCAATTCCTTTTTTTTCCCCTAAGAAATGGGTTTAATCATCTGACATGGTAATTATAATATCATTTGCTTCCTCTTCCCAAAAGACACTCAATAGGAAACTCTTTTCACTCTGTAAATTTCAGAAAATGCATAGGGCAAATTAGTATTGCTGAAAGGAACCACCGACTTGCTCTGCTGTGCTCAATGCCAAGAAACAGGGCTGAATAGAGATGTGATTTGACCTCTTATTCCTTGCTGAGAGCCACATGCTTGATAATACATAGTGTAAGTAGCCTAGAGTGGCGGTGCATTGTTATTGGACAACAACAGAGTGTCAGCAGAAGGGCCCTTCAAGTTCTCTCTGTTCAGCATTCACCATCTGCTTTATTTTTTAGCTTTGTAAGGAAACAAAAGCATACACTCATACCTATGATGCATTCAAACTGTGATTCCTTGATGCACATCCCATTTCTTTCTCTATCCAGTGGACTAAAACTATTTCTGGCTGACATTTCGAGGAATTAAAAAGGAAAAAAAAAAAAAAAAGCCAAATTGCTCATGGCTAGTTTCCTTAAGTATTTTGGTGGCTTTTGAAGGAACATAATTATGTACTTTTTCACAGGTCTAGGAAAGTTTCGAACACATGTATTCATCAGAAACTCTGCACCAGAAACAGAGGGAGGAATACTCACAGAAAAGAGATAGGACTGGCAATTAAGTTGTAGCTTGGTCTGCCTTTTCTATGCTAGGTTGAAATATTTTAACAGTAAAAATATTTTTAATAAATATGATAAATGTGCAGTTTAAATTTCCTCTTAAATTAATTTTTTTCTAGTTTAATTTACATTGTTGATTTATTGTTGCACTGAATTCTTCAAGCTGAACATAATTGCAGGTAATGTCAAGGACATATCCAAGTAGAGGATTTTGTTGTTTATTTTTTACTTCTGGGTATAGCCTAAATTTCTGCTGTTTTTCTGACAATTTCACATCTCAGTACTGAGATTTTCATGTATACCAATCTATTTTTTGAAATATGTCATCAGCTAACATAAGCATTGGCATGCTTTGGGGAAAAACCTACATATCTTAGTAACATAAACAATATTTTAAAAGTCTTAGCTGAAGGTGGGAAAGAAAAACAGATCATAGTTCTAGGAGAGATTATATTGCAAGCACATTTGTCCCTACCTATTTTCCATCTAAAAGTCATTAGTAAAAATGATATTGGATAATATGCTCTTCATGAACACATGCAGATCACTATTTGATAAGAAGATGGTTTCTTGCTCCTAGCAGTTAAACTTATGGGCAAAGCATTCAAACAAATGCCTAACCATTAACAGGAAATAAATCCACAAAGTGATTGTGTGAAATTTTACCAGATCAGTAACAGCAATAGCAGAGCAATAAACAAAGCTGATATGTATGAAAGGGAGATGCCATTAGAAGATTTAAATTAGTAGACTGTCATCACAATAGTCAAGATAGTCAGATCCCAAGATGGAAATTATCTCTAAACAATGGCTGCAACTTTCATTCTGGAAGTTGTCATCTTAACATGTATTCTGTATAAATACACAGAGCCATTGTTCAATTGCTTGTGATCTACTATTGTAGTAGTAACATTATTTCTTGTTTGGAATCCAAGTACTCACTGCAACCAATGTCCTACCTTCCATATTCCCCCTAAGGTTGAAATCTCTTGCTAAATTCCCAGGAGTATAGATTGCTTTAACAACATAATTAAATGTATCTACATCAGGTCAGAATTTAATTGCTTGTCAATATCATAATGTAAGCCAAGTAAATAAAAGAGAATACAATGACATAATTATCTCATGAAGCAGATAACTGCTCCGGATATGAAAAATACTTACTTTTTAATATCAGCTAATTAGAAATGACATTGGTATCTCAATTATGGACAATCAAAGGATTAACAGATTTTAAAAGCACTAAATAAAGGACCAGAGGATAGGGTATGCTGGTATATAGGGAAACTTTCCTTACCTTATAGAAGCTGAGAACATTATAAGAAAACTGTCACTTTTAGGAAAGGCCTTTTTCTTTTATTCAACAACTGAACATTCTAAGTTCATAAAATTATGACCAACTTTTGCTTTGTTTTTCTGGCAATCACAGAGAATCCCACTCACTGCACCATTAAGAGGTCTGACATGTTAATTTTTTTCCTATCTGGGTATGTGCTTTAAATGAAATATGAAATAAAAGCAGTTGGAATGTTATTTGTAGGAAAGGAGAAGAGGGCAGATAAGTTTTATGAGATTTCCCCCTTTCAAAAGAGGAAATTATTCTTGTTTGCTAATACCAAGATAAACATGCAGTTTACTGAACACAAGAAGGGGCTTGTTGAATCACAGGAAATATTCCTGTGTCCACCATCCAATACTGGCCAGGGAGATTTCATAAAGATTCATCTTCATCTTTCCTCCAGATCCATATAGTAGCATATACAGTACTATTACATATACAATACTTTTTGCTCCAATTTTATCCCCATGTCATCTCTGTGAAATAGACGTGGCTGAGAGACAGTAACCGGTCTATACTCACCCAGTGACTTTCCATGCTGAAAGTGGCTAATTTTCATTAAATATTTTAATTGCTGCACAACACTGACTTTGGGCAGTCCACAACTCTTCTACTATTGTTTAATTTTTGGCAATGTGTGCCAGATGAAAACGTTTTTAGACACCAACCTTGCAGTGTGCAATTTAAACTTCTAAGCCTTTCAGCAGAGATGTTCATAGGTTCAACTATGTATGTTCACTTGGTATCTACTCTCCAGTTATTTGGTATGGAGGCTGGTTCCATATTTTAGTTGAACAGAAACAATCTATGCATACATATCCATCACACTATTCCCTTTCAGGACAAGCAATACTAGGTAAGGGGCAAAAAGGGGGTAAGAGATGGTTAAGACAAAGAAATTAAAAGCATAAGCTAAGACAAGGAAATATAATTAAATCTAGTTCACACCAACACCATTTATTATACCTCTCCATATGTTGTCATCCTTGAAAAGCATTCTTGCTTCCACTGTATCCATACACTGCTTCCTCTGCTACCTTTCACTCTTTAAACTTCTCACCTCTCTTTTTGAAGATCTCATCAATTCTATCTAACCATGACTTTCTTCATTCCCCCCCCCTTCCTCTTTAGCCTTTCATTTGGCCTTTATATCTTTCTTATGATTCTGTCCTCATAAATTCTTTCTGTATGACCAAATGACCACAACATCGTTCTTTTATACTGGTCATTTGCTGTTGTACGGATCCACATTCTTGATCTAACTCTTCTGGTTTACCACACAACATTTCTGAAATAACCCATTCCCATTCCTTTCAACTTTTTTTTCTCCTGACATACACAACTCTCACCTCCCAATAACAAAGAGAGCCAAACACACTCTTATGCATAGCCATTTTCTTTTCTTTTGACATACTTCGGCTCCTCCCAACAGATCACATACTACCTACTCATTATCTCTTTACCAGCATTTGCATGTCTCATCCCCCCCCCCTTTTTTTTTTTGGCTGCCTCTGCTGCATGTGAATACAAGTAGCATAACCCAATGACCCACATCGATCCCAACTCTTCCTCCAATTGCTCCAGTTCCAGTACCTCCCCCTTCCTGTTACTGCTGCTTTGGCCATGTCTGAATTCCAGCACAACAAAATCCAAGAGCCCACAACTACCCACTCCAACCCCCAATCATCCCAGTGTCATCTTGTTCCTCATCTTTCCCTCTACTATGACCTCTGCCTCACTTGAATGCAAGCACAACACAAATCCAGAACTATCATCTTCCTCCCACTTCCTTTCACTGCTTCTGCCTCAAGCTTAAATGCAAGTCTGTACCCTCCTTCCTATGATTGTCCTCACACAAGAACTTTCTTTCCCTTTCCCCTCACTGCTGCTGATGCCACACTTCACTTCAAATGTGGAATAGCCCAACCAGCCCACCCACTGCTTCCCCTGATTGACCTAGGATTCCCCTTTCTTTCTCTTATCCTTTCCCACACCACAACCAGCTTTGGTTCCTTCCCAGTATTTCCCATGCTGGAATATGTTTGCCCATAACACACGTCCCAGTTCTGCAGTGGGTGGGTGCATGATTTGATTTGGGCACACACCAGCTGGATGCATAGAATGTTTTCAACTAACAACTACCCTAATCTTAGATACATTAAACTGGCTCAATCTAGTTTATGCCAACATTATCATTCTCCATGTATTTGAATGCATCATGCATATTATTTGAGGTCTCTGCTAACAACATAGCATCATCTGCATACAAATAGGTAATACATTGATGTCTAAAAACAATATACCTCTATCACCACCAAAATTATTCCTTATATATTTATCCATAAATGCATTAAGCACCCAAGGGGACATCACACATCCTTGTCCTACTCTCTGCTGAACGTTGGGCTATTTGCTACACATTCCATTTACTTTCACTCATGCTTTACTTTTATCATATATTTTATCACATCAAACAACCAATCTTCAACTCCATTTTCATGCAAAACATTCCATCATTCAAGGCTATTCATTTTAGCATACACTTTCTTTAAATCAACAAATGCATAATAAACTTTATTTCTCACATTCATACATTTCTCAAAAACCTGAAGAGAAACAAAATCTGATCTGTACATGCCATCCTGACATAAAACCACACTCCACTTCCCATAATTGTGTTCACTGTCACCTTTTTTACGTTTTTGATCAAACTCCTACAAAACCCCATCCCAGACACACTTAACAAACTGTTTAATTTTTGGATTCCTCTTTGTAGGAAACTTTGGGGAGGAAGCAGGGGTGAAATGCAGTTTAGATGAGAAGAGACAACCCAGCCCAGATGTGGCAGCTGTGGAAAGGAACCAGTTCAAGGAGACTCCATATTAATTAACTTACTATAAGTCAGGGTGAAAATTTACAGTTTTCGAGATTATGTTTTTACCTCAGATTAGTATCAAAGATTCCTTTCTGAAATCTGTGTGGTTCTTGTTTCTTTGGTTTGCCAGTGACATATTCTTTTTCTTTTATATATGGGAACAATAATGGCACTCTTCCAAATGTCCAATAGAGATGCAGTCTTTATAAAGGTAGTCCTTGAGTTATGATGGCAATTGGGACCAGATTTTCTGTCATTAAGCGAAACGGTCATAAAGTGTGATGTCACATGACTACATCACTTAGCATCAACAACCCTGGCAGTCCCCATTGCCACCACACCAGTCGTTAGGCGAGGACCCCCCCCCCAATCCAAGCCATTCCCGGCTTGGCCTCTCCCAGCCCCGAAACTCAGTAAGGTAAGGGACTGCCTCCTCTAAAACTCCCACACCCATCTCCCACTCATCTCTGCTCTTTTGGCCACCCTGCAGAGTGGCACTCCTTAGTGGTGGCCCTGGAGTTGAAGTAGAGGCCCGGGGCCTTCAGCGGTCTCAGCCAGCTGCCACCATGGTTCTCTGTTACATTCTTCTCTGTGCTGATTATCTCTATACTGATATAAATCACCAACCCAAGTCTCAGCTTGGCCAGTGATGAGACAGGCTGGCCAGGGTAGTTTAACAGGATTGGTTGGGGAGGGGGGTATAGGTTTCCCAGTCCACCATGTCTTTACTTTTTCTGCTGATATAACTCTACAAAGAATCCAACATTTGGGAAGTGTTTGGTTAATAAAAACTCATTGTTATTACCTGTTAGAACAGATCCTGATACAATTTCTTGATTTATTTTTATTTATGTATTATTTTATTTATTTATTATTAAATTTATATGCCGCCCAACTCCCCCAGAGGGTGGCTCTAGGGGAGATTTACTTTGACATCAGCTATGCCTTTTATTTTATACTACGAAGAACTTCACTGTTCTAATAATTTTAAGCAAGACAAGAAACAAACCATCTGGTCTCCCAAGAGGCAAAGAAAATGAACAACTTATCTCTCAGAATTAAGAGAGAATAACAAAAGCTCACAGGCCCATTGCAAGCTTGCAATATTCACTTATCATGACAAAGACTGAAATAACCCGTTTTACATTGCAGGCTAGTACCAATGCGACTGCTTCTTTGAAATATCTTAATTAATTTTGAACAGACCTATCATCAGTTATTGAGTCTTGCCCCTGCATTAAATGTAAACTGGTCTGGCATAAATTGAGTGCTTCCTTTGAATATATAATTGAATTTGCAGAACTGTGTGCCAGGGGGTGTTTGAATAAGTTCACAAATATGATAAAAAGGACTTCACACCATTACATCTAATTCAGTAAGTAAAATAATGGAAGGGCACATCCCAATTAGCTTTTGATTTATTTATTTTAACAAATTCCATTAGTGGAATGTTTTATAAAGTCATCCAATGTCAAAAACTCATAGACTAAAGAGTAAAGAATGCTAAACTGAAAAGGAAATTAAGTTAGGAAAGCTGGACTGATTAAAACACGTGCACCTATAAAGCAAAGGTAATAGCAATTATTGAAACAAAGAATTTCTGCTGGGTCAGCCGAAATAACGCCATTATGTTTGCATTCCTGTTTTTTCTATTCTAGCTTCATACATAATACCTGAACGTTAATGGGTTCTGCTTCTGATGGCCCTGCTGAGGCTTTCTTGCTTGAACCTAAGACTACAATTTTGGAACCTTTGCGCGGCAGCGTCCAGAACCTATGATGGATGGTGATGACTGCTGGAGCTCATTCTAACTGATCAGGGCCTTCACTTGGGCTTCAAAATCATACTTTTCCAAACTGCACTGGAAGTTCATCTTGCTACAGCACAATGGTAAAATGCTTGCCACCACAAAACACAGCCATGGTATAGCAGAATGTTTGGCACATGCAATCTAACATGGAGGAGATCTTTACTCGTATTAGCTTGTTACAGGAATAAGAAACAGACTTATAATTCCTTAAAGATGGACAAATTCATTATAAACCAAAGACCAGATACATTTGGATATCACACATATTCTTGAAGAAGAAAACTCTTGCCACATTCCTTTTTTACAATGGAACTTCTCTCAAATATGAACCCTTGTTCTTGCATATAAAACAACAATGGTGAATTCAAGTTTGACAATGTAGAAGTGAGTAAAAAGCGTACATTAAACCAAGGGTTGACAACCTGTTGCCATAGGGACATAAGGAACTTCTAAACCTCTATTTTGTGGCCTCCAAACTCCTTTCTAACTACAACAGCTAAACAGCTTGTATTTAACTGCAAGTTGTGGTAGACCAAAACCAGGTTGCCTTTCACCAAGACTATGTGACACAACTACCACATTATATATCCAGTACCTCCTGTTTTCCTACCATCTTCCAAGCTCCGTCATGTACCTGACATAGGCAACAGAACTTGAACATATGTTTGGGAAAGAAGGTGGCAGCTGGAAAGCAGGAAGAAACAGGAATTGGTTTAATGGTTGCCAATTCCTGCACTGCCCCACTCTGCTATTTCACAGGGTTTCTTTTTTCATTCTTAGTTTCAAAATTTCACATTACTGGTGGTCCTCATTTAACAACCATTTGTTCAACAACCATTTGAATTTACAACAGTGCTGAATGAGTGGTACTTAGGACCAGTCCTCATACTTATGGCCATCGCAGTGTCCCCGCAGTCATGTGATCATGATCCCAGTGCTCAGCACCTGGCACATGATTATGACATCAATGTCCCACGGTCATGTGATTGCCATTTGTTACCTTCTTTGCCAGTTTCCTACATGCAAAGTCAATGAGGAAGCTGGCAGAAAGTCACAAATGGCAACCGCATGACCTCCTCACTTAATGACCCACAATGATTTGCTTAACAACAGCAACCAGAAGTGCAGGAATTTCTGTCACTAAGCGACACAGTCATGTGATGTTGCACTTTATGACCATGTCACTTAGCGACTGAAATTCTGATCCCAATTGCCATTGTTAAGTGAGAACTACATGTACTGTAGTTTCTCTTTCCATCTCCAAAAGGGGGGAAAGATCTTAAAGTACTCCATGTTAAGATGCCTATTATTAATAGGATTGGGAATGATGGAAAAAAGTTCTTCACTCACAGCATCAGCAGAATTCTGTCTTCCAGAACTGCAATGTAAAGTAACTAAGGAAGAAGAATAAAACAGCACCAAACATTTCAAACTTCTTAGAGAAATATATTGAGTATCTTTACAACCCTTGCAAAGGCAATTTTTAGAAGATATCCTGAAGCCCTATTTGTTTATTTTATCATATCAAGAATATTTGAACAGAAGAATGATAAAAGTTCTGACAGGTTAAAGCCAAGCCAAGTCTTGTACCTTTTTTGCCCACAAAAAAGATTTTGGTTGCCAGTGAATTTCGTGCACCAGTTGATTGCATCTACTTATTTTAGCTTTCTCAAACTTTTTTCCCCACCAAGTGGGTTAGAGTTAGGGTTAGGGTTATCAATTTATGGTTGAGAGTTACCTTTGAGAATTTATGAACCCCAACTGTAATAACAACAAGAATATTGTACCAATCAATATGTCTATAGCTGGCAAAAACTTTTTGGACATGAGATTTTGACACTAGTGGCAGGCAAAAAAATAACAAGAGCTGCCAAGCCCATTCATTTTGGTAGCTTTATCTTAAATAATAATTTTTATTAGCACCACAAATATGTCATCATGAATTAACTTATTACATATTTATGCTATCTAAGAGCATTCAGAAAGCTACACATCTGATGACATTGTGCTAAAATGGATTTATGTGAAATTTATTTTAAGTTCAAGCAATTAATTTTGGGATATTTGCTAAACCTGTACACACTTATTTTAAAATGTCTAGCTCCAAGTCAGTAATCTGAACTGTAAAATAATGCTTTAAAATCCAAGAGAAGAAAAGGGCTGAAACATTTTAGAGTAGGTTTTGTATGTCTAATCAGAACTTATGATACTTTGGTTATAAACAATAAGGAAAATCTGGGTTTTCACAAACCAACTTTTGAAAATGCATAAATGTTAAAAGCCTCAGTGATAATCTTCTTTGATATCTAGCAAATAGCTTTAATTTAGAAAAAGTCTGCAGGGAAGGGCTATCATTCATGATCTGTTTTGCTGTTCATCTTCTCCACAAAACAACTATACAGGTAGTCCCCAGTTTAAGAATGTGTACTACTTCCTAGCAGGTTCTCTTTCTCTCCCCCCTACCCCCAATCAGCATCATATTTCTTAGACACTGCTTCTATTTAATATTAATCACACTGTTATATAGATTTCTAACAAGTATATGTAAACTGTTTCAACTTAGAACTACAGTTTCAAGTGCTCCAGGTTTCAAGGTTGGAAGAAAATTCAAGAGTTTTCTTAGAACAAAATCTGGCCTTTTCAAGCAGTGTCACCCTGACTGCTCTAATCATACAACACAACTGAACATGGGCCATTTCAACCTTAAAACAGGCTGTTTTGACTGACCTCAGAACTGGCCATTTATATATTCTGAGACTGAAACCAAGCATGTGTATTTTGAAAGAGTTGTCTCTTTTTTTAATTGTAAAAAAAAGAAAAATAGTCAAGAGTCTGTTCAAAAGAACCCAGCCAAGTCAGAACTTTCCAGCAGAACATAACCAATTTGGAATGTTCCAGTAGAACATTTTGATGAGACCTGTTTTCTTCTGGGCTCCAAATCTTTCCCATTTTAATCCATATTGCTAACTTTTAAGCTCTGGACACCTTTATAATTACAATTATAGATTTAAAGAAATGAAGCATCCCAAGAGTCTAATATTACGAAGTTCTAATTTTTCCATTTGTCCAAGCATTTTTTAAAATTAATTTGTAATCAGCGGTGCTCTTCCATTTAAAAAGTCCAGATTGTCTGGGAATGTTCTATTCGTGTGATCACCAAAAACTATAGGTAACAATTTGTATTATTCCTGTCCAATATTTCATATTATATATATTAATGGTTAGTATTGTGCCAGGCAGGCATTACTAATGTAATGGATAACAGATTTGTGTGGGCTATCCAGAAACTTAATTTCATGCCAATCTATTATCAGAGGCAATGATAGGAACATGTGATTATATTATTTCAATACAGCACCTTTAGTGCCATCTGTTCTATTTCCAGGCAGAGTAAGAATAATCAAATTCTGATTATGATCTATTAAGCTATATATGATTTGGAGCTAGAAAATATGAACCATCATATTATCCTCTGCAGGTTTTCCCAGGCTTTAAGATCTTGCAAAAAGTTCTTATTGAAATATTATCATAATCAAAGACTCATTTGATGGAAAAACAGAGAAAAACTTTAATAGCATTTCCTAGCTTTGGAACTCACTGCCAGTGGAAACTGTTGTTCTGTTGCTCTTCTACCAAAAGCAAACAAATATTTTTCAGCCAGGCACTTCACATTTAACCTGATTTATCTCCCGAGTTAAGTTTTAATTGATTTCTTATTATTTATGTACTAAATTATATTTCTATTCTCTTTCTAATTGTTTCATTTATGTTTAATTCTAATGATGCTTAACTGTATTACTATTAGCTCCTTAACAATAATTTTAATGGAAAAATGGATATAAATTTAATAAATTATATTTTTATTATGCAATAAAATACATATTTAATTTTTTAAAATTTATAAGCTGCCCTGACTCCATTATGACTCTAATATATTTCTTTATATAAAAATTATATCCAACTCCTCTACTGCTTATGGATCGCTTGGATTGGCTAACAACAATTAAAACCAGTGCAAAATTAAAGCCATTCAAAAGAAAACAAAAATAAGATAAATATTACTAAAATATTATTTAACAAAAGTAGGCAGATAAGATATTCAAATTCCCTTGCTGGGAAAATAATACCTTCTGAAATAGGAAAGTTTATTAACTGATGAAAGATCATCAGAGAGGGTACTAGCCTAGCTTCTTGAAGTAAGAAATTCCTCAGATTAGGATGATTTTCTCATCCGCACCAATCATGGGTCAACCACAGCTGGTACCTTAAAAAAAGCGTTTGGCTTGAAGGCCATCACCAACACCTTGAACTTCAGCCTGGAAACAAACTCTAACCAATGAAGCCCTTTCATGTCTGCAATAGAATGGACTTCTCTGAAAACACCCAATAGAATACTAATTTTTGCATTCTGGACCAAGTGCAGTTTTCTTGAAGACTTTGAAGTAGAATGCGTTGCAATGATGCAGTTTAGTCGTATGTAAGTTATCTATCATAATATGATCTGTAGTTAATGCAGTTGCCAAGCTTACACTGCTACCTGAGCTTCCAAGCAACAAAGATGAATCTAGAAGTAACCACAGATCTTTATGGGATACTCGCCTTTCCAAAATCCTGTACTATACTCAGAGCAGGCCGTTTCCTGACCAGGAAAACTTCTGTCTTGGCTAGATTATACCTAGATACACCATGCCAAATACAATTTCATTTCCCTATGGCAGTGTTTCTCAACCTTGGCAACTTTAAGATGCGTGGACTTCAATTCCCAGAATTCCCCAGCCAGCTGCCTAGAGAATTCTGGGAGCTGAAGTCCACACATCTTAAAGTTGCCAAGGTTGAGAAACACTTCCCTATGGAAACTGAAGGCAAGCTATTGTGTTTCCTCCACCACTGAAGGCATATATATTAAATCTCCAATGGGAGGGGCGGTTCCTTTCTATTCTGATGGCATTTCTTAAAACATCTCAGCAGGATTCAGTAATCATGTAACTAAAATAATTGTTTTTCCATTGTGTGCTAGAGGTCAATTCTACCTTCCATACAACTTACTCTTTAAGACCCATATGTGCAGTTTCATAGGGGCATCAATCCTGTCAACTAGGGACAACCAGCATTATGCTTTGCTTCCTAGCTGTGATAGCAAGGAACTTATGTAGCTGCCTATGCTCTTTACCTTTTGTTCTTTTGTAGAGAGAACACAAACATCAAAAGCAAACAGCTTTCCTTACTCTCTCCACATAGTATTTGAAGGTACTGCATCAAAAAGATGATTGTTTTTGACAACAAACCTCATTTTTACAGTTGGAAGACTTGGCTCTTATGTCCCTGGGAAAACGATATGGATTATGCAAAGGAAGGATCTGCACAATATCCCCATTAGAGGGACTTAACATATACACATGCACATATTCTTGATTTTCACCCTTTAAGATAAATTCTAATGACTCCTCTTCTAATAGTTTCCAGAACCTCTGATTAATTAGCTCTAACATGCACATATATTTTAGACCCAGCCAGCACTAATCTCCATAAATGTCAACTTATATCCTTGCACATTGTTAAAGTTCAACAAAAATACTTATTGCAGACACTTCTTTTTTAATGGCACACCATTAAATGCAAGATTCAAGCATCTTTTTTCTTTTAAATATGGAAGTTATCAAGCAGTAACCCCAGTGGGAGGTGACATGTGATATATTTAATGAAATTGAACCTCTTTTATAACTGCAAGTTGGTGTATATATTTCTTACAGAGCCATTAATGGTCTATAAAGATTTACAAATCCTTATTTGTGTTTATCAAATGCATCCAATTAAATCTGTATTCACTACAGACTGTATTAGTCTATCTCAACCTGGTGCCCTAGAAATGCATGGACTTCATGTCGAGGAATTCCCTGCCCAGAACTGACATCTCTGAGAACACTGGTACTTAAGGTGGATACATATGGAAGCTACACAGCTTGGGTAAGGCTGACTTATAATCAAAAGGCACATTTTTATTATGGCTTCAAGAAAATTATGATTATGTTTTAGTGAGTAAAGAAACTCATTATGTTTTGCCAGCCATTGTATTTTCAGAATCATTTGTGTCATCAGAGTTAATAAGAAAACGAGGGAATTTGCACATTGCACTGCCTTCCTCTGTTAATAAAACTAATAGCCTATAAATGCTTTTAGATCATGAATGACCAATTTACATCTGATGTTATGGAAATCCATTATGTTGTGCTGGAAGACTGCTTACTAGGCACTGATAGTAATAAAAGTTACTAGGTATACCTAGAAAAGTAGGTCATGGGTATATAGCAGGGTGGGACCTGAAAAGGTAATGTATATGTTGGAATGGTCCTACTGCATTGTGAATCTAGTTTATAAATGGTGTTTAAGATTGCTTTCTAAATTATGTATATGTTTGCATGTGTATATCTGTGTATGGGTATGCATGTATATATGTATGTGTCTATCTGTCTATCTATCTATCTGCCTGACTGCTTATTACATACTTCTTCAGTGGTGTTAGTTAAAAAGTAAGGTTAAAAAAAGGGATAAATAAATAAGTAAATAACTTGAGACAAGTCTATTTGCATGAACTGCAAGAAATGGCCCCGGGGAGCATCATACTTGCAGTTTTGGAATCTGATTCTGTTTTAAAGATTAGCTATTCAAATCTATGACAATAGAGTCACCACAATACAAGCAGAGAGGAACTACCAAATTGTTAGCACCAGAATTTACTAAACAATTAAAAAAAATAGATACAGTATATTTTGAGCTTAGTGCTATTTCTCAGAGAAACCGTGTCTGATAACAAGTTGCTTACAACATATTCTTCTCTATTTGTGGGGGATGAGTGAGTGGGATTTTCCACTGTTTTGAGAACCTTATTTTATTTTCAGATTTTTTTGGGGGGGGGGTAATTGCTATGGTAGGCAAATTTAGAACTGATGGGTATAGTTTACATAGAAATAGAATGCAGTGTTCTACTATAGTTGGGAAGACGACTTAGGACTTAATGAACAGGGGACTTAATTCTCAACTTAAATCTGCTGTCCACATATTAATGTTATGGGAAACCTCAAGGGCCATGTTCAGCCTTGTTTTGGTTCTTTATCCTTAAATTGGCCTTGGAGTCAAAAGAGTGTTTAAACTAACATTTTTCTTGCTTCAACTTGCTTTCTTCATAAACCTGAATTTTAAAGTTTAACATCATTATGTTCTTCCCAGAAGAGAACTGAGGTATTCTGTCCTAAAATACCTTTTCAACTTAAATAGGACAAATATATTCAGATAAACACCTCTGTCATCAGGAAAGCTAGTATGAGGTGAATATGAGCAAAAGTCTCCTTCATAGGGCATACAGCAATATTTTAAAAAGGCTCAGTCTTTGCCAAATAATTTCTTCAGTTTCTCTTGCGCAACTATGGAAGCCACTTCTGATCATGCTGTCAAATTTTGATTTCATTGTTTGCTATTAAAATTATACAAGTCTTTAAATTTAATTAATTAATTACAATTAAATTACAATTATTCAAGCTTTGTAATACTGTTCTAATTGTATATTTTCAGTTTTTATTAAGTGTGACTCTTTTGAAGGGAGTTTTGGTTTTGGTTCGCTGGATTTTGATGTTTGAGTGCTGGCCTGCACAGTCTTCCTCTTCCAACATTTCTCTTTTAATATGGTGTTTTAAATTATGGCATAAAATATGGCTGTTTGCCAAAAGGCCAAGTCTGCATATGCATTGTTTACTGTTCAGAAAGAGTCTTAGCTGCCAGATTTCATAATATAATTATCTACACAATTTACTACATCTACCCAGAGCATGCCATATGGATTTGTTGCTTAACATAATACAAAGAGAAGACCAAATTATATAATTTCTTAGATCTCACTTAACAATTTATCTATCTCCTCACTGATATCACCAGAAACATTAACTCATAATACATGATTGGTCTTGTCTATATTTTAAGTTTACATTGCACTTCCTGTACAAAACAACTAGAGTCAACTGAAACAATTCTCATTTAATAAAGTTTCTTCCAAATCCACAGCAGTTCCTCCTGGGTACTCAACTTTTCTATTTACAAATACACAGCAGAATATCTTACATTTAAAATATCTGATCTATGGCATACACATCAGGTCCCAGCTGTTCTGTTCTCCAAATCTGGCTATTAAGAGCAAGGACAACAGGTGGGACAAAGAAAAAGAAATATATACCTTATAACACTAATGACACAGTCTCTTAATATAGGGGAGGAGGAGGGGGAGGAGGAACAGCAGTGGAAGCAAAAATAAAAACAATAGCAAGCCAATAACTTTGTTAGAAGCACCTATAACTGTCAACAGCCAGAGTAAGAAGCAACAGTTCATACTTTCTTATGGTTGAAACATGCTCCTATCCATCACTTTAGCTGTTTTTTCCCATCCCTTTCAAATACATGCTTCTAATTTTCTCTACAACATCTTTTAACCTTACAAGTAGAAAGACTTTAAATGGTTACTTGCACCTCATCCATCACAAGACATTGTTGTTCTGAGCTTTTTCTTCAAAATTGTCCTAGCCAAAAGTAGCTGCTGACAAATTGCAGGTAATGTAAAGCCAGGATCATCAGATTAGTTCTGGCCATGTTTCAGTGCTACGCGATGCAACTGCATTGTTCGGACAATTAAAGAATTCTTGCTCTTAACCATTCAGAACAGTAAAAAGGCCTCTGTATCTACAATGATGCCACTATCCCATTCAGATTTTCTGTCAGCAGAACCCTTAAATTATAAAACTGAGTATCTGAAATATTCCAATCTATATAATCCCGGAAAAGAAAGCAAATAAAACAGATTAAAAACAAACAAATACCGATTCAACTATGCAGGTAAGAAGGATGAACATTGATTCAATTGCAAAATAAAACCAATATGATGCTAAAAACATAAACATCAATTTATGTCTAAACAAAATTATTTTTATTGATATTTCTCTTCCACTTTTTTTCCCTAAAACTAGCCAATTACATAAGCCAGAAAATAAATTGAAACTGGGTGAAAATGATATCCTAAAACAAACAACATGCTGGCAGAAAACAACAACAAAATGGAACAAAATATCATTCAATTTCCATTTTTAAGTGAACCAGTCTCTTCTGCTTCCCCTGATGAAAATCTGGATCAGAACAAATTTAATTCCAAAATAACAGCTTTGTCTTAATTATATGAATTCTTAGCTAAAGCAAAGCAAAAAACAAACCAAAAAAAATTATACAATCTGCAAAACTGCAGATGAAAATGCATATTTTGGGGAAAATGCATCCAAAATATTTATTTTGAGAAAATGTATACTACTTAAATCTCATTTTCATACACAGGAAACAGGACTGAGCCAGACTTCTGACGGAAGACATATGGAACATAGGCTGGAAAGATTCATTTCTCCATTTCCAAAGGCTTGTTGAGAAAAAATCTTAATGAGAGCAGTAAAAATAGTAGTGTGCAGAGATGACACAGTCTAGTCTAGTTCAGAGTGATCTGGAATCTAAAAATAAATTGATCTTGTCCAGGTTGCTTTATGGGACAGTTCACATTTATTTGTCCATAGTCTTGTATAGGAAAGAAGAAATCGCTGTATATTAAAATGAAAAACATATGGAAAAATGGATAAAATCTGCAGATTAAGCTAGAGCCTTTAAGTAAATGTGAAGTGTGCCAGGATTTTCAAGCTACTGCTCTTTAGGTATTTTTTTTAACAACTACTGCTTCTTGTATTGCAACGATCTGTAAAAAACAAAAAGTAGCAATCCTTCTATGGGGAACATCTGCCCCAGTTTTAAGCAAATGCGTTGAGGGTTTTTATACTAAAAAGAAAGTAGGCATAAGGACTGATGATGCCCCAGTGAAACTGATGGGGGCGGAAGTAGAAGTATAAAAGAGGAACTAGCCAACACAGCTCAAAAAATGCTCGGAATGGGGGTGTCAGTGAGGCAGAGTAACATCATAGACTGAATGGTTAAACTAAGGATCTCTCATCTTTTTATGCCAATGGTTTTTTCTATCCTTCAAAATGCTGTAATTAGGGTGACTAATGCTGGTCAACTTGCAAAGGTCACTGAATCCAAGATTCTGTTCTTCACTGACTATGGCTTTCATGTAGAGGACTAATATATTTTCCCTTCTCCCTTTTACTGCCACTACCTTGGTGACACCCTTTGCAGAGTGGTGATGTTCTAGAGAAACCACTTCATAGTGAGTCAGAATCCAAGCCAAGAGGCCTCAGAGCATATCCGCTCTGCATCCTCAAGAGCATCCTGACCAGACTCAGTTACTGTGGCAACAGCTTGCAAGGTATTCAGTCTGGACAGCAAGCTACTACAGACTCCCACTGGAAAATTCCCCTGCTGCTAAGACCTCCCACCTTTCTCTTCTAGGAAAGCAACTGCCAATTGCTTTTCTTCCTGAGTGCAGATCTCAATGACATACAGTATATGCTTATGCACACATACGCCTGCTGCTTATATATGTTAAGGTGAACTTATACAGGTAGTCCTCGCTTAACAACCACAATAGGGACCAGAAAATTGGTCATTAAGCAGGGCAGTTGTTAAGCGAGTCACCATGTGATTGGACCCAATTTTACGACCATTGTTATGATGGCCGTTAAGTGAATCATGTGGTTAAGTGAATAATATGGTTGTTAAGCGAATCCAGCTTCCCCAATGGACATTTTTTGCCAGAATTCGCTTAACGACCACATGATTTGCTTAATGAGTATGTGATTCGCTTAATGACCATCATAAAAAGGTCACAAATCGCAATCACATGACCATGGAGGGGTGGTGTGATGGCTTTCAGCAGTAATAAGTGTGAGTACAGGTCATAAAGCACTTTTTCCAAGGCCATTGTAACTTCAAATTGTCATAAACGAACGGTTGTTAAGTGAGAACTACCTGCATATGCAAAGCTAAAGCATCAAAATGAATACATATGCAAATACAATAACCAGTTTAAAATAAAATTTCCTTTTTTTACTTCCCTTTTGGTCTCTAATAGTCTTTAGAACTACCTTTACACTATCATGACACAATGATTATTGCACTTGCCTTGCAAATGGAAGGTTGTGGAGTCCTTGGGTTTTTCTGAGCTTGGTTATTTTCTTGCAAACGTTTCATTACCCATCTAGGTAACATCTTCAGTGCTAAAATGGGTTGGTGTTTGCTCTTTAGTTATATACTGTGGCATGCCTTGCCAGTGCTGGTGGGGGTTTTGTTTTGCTCCTCTGGTAGTTCTTTGATTAGCATATGTTTACTGCTTGATTGTGTGCCTGATGGTAACCTTTGCTGATCTGGGTGATGATTGCTGGTGAGGCAATCTTCTGATCTTTTGTCTCTTTTGAATAGTATGTAGATGCTGTTTATGTGTCTGTTAATTGCTGCCTTGTCTGAATACCAAGCTTCCAAGAATTCTCTTGCACTTTTGGATTTAGCTTGGTCTAAAATGCTGAAACTATGGTTAAGTCTGTCCATGTGTTGTGAGATTAAGGAGTTTTCATCATGTCTTCTGACTGCTAGTTGGTGCTCGTGGATACGCTCTGCTAGTCTTCTGCCTGTCTGTCCTACATAGTGTTTGTTACAGTCCTTACACTGTATGTTGTAGATGACTCCAGTTTTTTCTTCTTGGGTAACTGGGTCTTTTGGTTTACTTAAGATATTTTGGGGTGATTTTGTTGGTTTATGTGCTACAAAGATGCCATGTGGTTGTAATAGTCTGTTGGTGGTTTCTGAGACATTTCTGATATATGGCAGTGTGATCCTTTTCATAGCTTGTGTAGGTTGTATTATAGTAGGTTGAGTGGTCAGGCACTTTTTGATAAAGTTGCATGGATATCCATTTTGTTGGAAGACGTTGTATAGGTGGTCTTTTTCCTTTTTCTGCTGTTCTGGGTTGCTGCAATGCATTTGTGCTCGCTTGAATAATGTTCAAAATAGAAGGATGCAGATACAAAACCCAGCAGAATTTTTTTTTTAATTATTATTTTTCTACTTTTTCCAGGGCTTTTTTTTTTAAAAAAAAAAAGTCTAGTGCTTCATTCTCTTTCCACCTTCTACCCCAAGTGACTGGAAAAATGAAATGGAAAAAGCAGCTAATTCAGGGAAAGAAAAACAGTAAATAAGAAGTATTTCTGCTATTCATCTAGTTTAAAGGCAAGTGTTTTCACCTTTAGTACTACCATTGGTACCATGATTATCATTAACAAAGGTGAGAGGGTTTCCTTTCTCTGCAAAGTCACCAATGAACTACTGTGTTAGCCTATAATGACATCACCAGCCAAAACATGGGGGACTGGTTCAAGGTGAAATAAGGGGGAAAAGATAATTTAAAACTGGCAGGACAATGCAGCCAAAAGTTGCATTTGTTGGCGAGTGGTATAAGTACAGAATAGTGTACATTCCTGACCTCTAAAATGATTGCTGTCCCATTCTGGCGACAGGACAACCAGATAGTAGAAATATGTCCCTTAGCCTCTTCCACTCTGGCCTGAGTAAATGAAAAACTCTTCCAAATTATCCAGACTCCTCCACCGAATTTGGATTCAGATAAATCAAATGCACATCCTTAATGAAAATTCAGCCAAGAAGTTGCCTGAAGATTTTCTGTGGATCAAGAGTTCTACAACCTGCATGTAGTAAACAAATGTGCCTTATAGAAAGATAAGAAAACATAAACCTCTTGCTAATCTCTCAGTCTTACAAAACAACAAAATAGTTTGCATGGTAAGTAACAAGACAATTGAATGAAGAACAAGATAAGCAAGAATCATCACTAAATGTAATAGCAACCCACTAAAATAAAACCTATGCTGATCACTTGCCTCCAAAGCCACAACCACGGACAATTAAATCAGACCTGTGTAGCCTCCAGATTAGCAGGAATGTATAGTAATACCAAATAATCTGATGTAACATGCAAACCAACAATTCTGAAAATGAAATCTTTGGGAAAAACTAGCATATCAGCTTCTGAAAATCTTCATGCTAAATATGCAATGTCATTTTTCAACAAAGTGGAACTATCTACAGAAATAAGGGGAAAACCTTGTACGTTACCAAGTAGTTCTGTACTATACAGCCTTGCCTGAAGTCCTTATTTAATTGGGAAATTGAATTCAGCAATAAAAGGACACATCTCTTCTCATGGCACAGCAAAGCATTTTCTCCCGCAAGTAACTTCATATGCAAGACCATGTTAAGCTAGCAAAAATTGAAACACCTTTTCAAAAGTGTGATTTAATAGCAAAAGTGTAATAACAAGAATATGTAGTGAGAATCCAATTATAAGTGCTTCATTTCCAGTACAAGAATGCATGATGTAACACTGCAGTTTCAAATATAAGTTGGTGGATCATTAGGAATTACAGAAGATGAAAAGTTCACATACCTTTTCCTTCCAATTTACTTATGTTGTGAAATGTCAAACTGTAGGAGATTTTTTGCAAATGCATATAACCTGAAGTGTGATCTATCACCACTGGACTTTAAGCTTCCAAAAATAGAGCAACAGAATAATACACACAAGCAGAGTTACCTCATGTTAAGGTTTCCTCTTAAGAATACTAGATTAAATTAAATGTAATTGGACATTTAATGGCAGCTTCTAGCCTTGTAGGTTTATACTGGCGACAGGAACATTTGCACTATATTTTAATTAGCATAACAACTCTTAATTTACCTTTACCATGAAGGATATCCACATTTATTAAGACACTTGGAGCACAGCAGACTCTTCTTTCAGTGTGCTATCACCACACCACATCCCTCTTAATTCTTTAAAAATCCAGGTTGGGCTCTGACTCAAATTTATAACTTGTAGTTTCAACGATAAAAGGGTATCAATGGCCTCCGGCTGATTTCTAGTGGCTGCACTGATGCAATTTTTCTTGGCAGTATTACAAAGCTGTGTGTATTTAACACACACATACACAGTATTAACTGACATGGCAGATGAAACAAAAACTGCAACTGCAATTCATTGGACTCATCTAGGAAAATTAATTCACCAGATTGTAGTGGAATCTGCATTTAAGCAGCAACTTATCTGGGTGTGGTTACCCAACTTGGGAGCCATGCAAATCATGGCTTATGGAATTCTTTCCAATCCCTTAATAATAGTTCCACTCCTCTCCCATTTAGCTTTACTGGCTACTCCCTAACTGGCACATCAAATTTATTTCCCTTCTGTTCATTTTTTTTTTTTTTTTTTAGAATTGTTCTGGTGACAGACAAACAGATGGACAGAGTCCTAAACCCCTTTACAAAATTTCTTTCCAAGGTTCTATTGAGTGAGAAAGAATAAAAATTGTAGCTCAATATATTAGGATTGTGAAGGGTTCAAATCGAAAGGTGATTCAAAACATGTGGAGGGGCAAACACAACACCTCTCTGTAATTATTTACAGCAGTTGCACTTTTTCCCAGGATTATTCAGCTCCTCTTCACAGCTACCACATGATCCTGAAAATAAACTAATTTGGTTTTAAGGAACCACACAGGTACTATGTTTGTGCCTCTGTATCTGTTAAAGCATATTTTGCCTTCAAATTCAAAACACTGCACATCCTTAATAAAGTTTTCTTGCAGTATATGCTACTGCTACAAATTCAAAGATAAACCTTGCGTGACCTCCCCAGTTTTATTTTCCCCCAAACTGTGACACTGTAGATTAATGTATACAGTAGCAGGGTTCCTCAACCTCATCACCTTTAAGATGGGTGGACTTTAACTCCCAGAATTCCCCAGCCAGCTTAAAGTTGCTGAGTCCACCCTTCTGGGAGCTGAAGTCCACCCATCTTAAAGTTGATGAGGTTGAGGAACCCTGGTGTATAGCATTATAAACAAACTTCATTCATGAAAGTATGTTGTAAGAAGTAATAAGTAATTGTGTTGGAGAGGAAGATTAGGAACTTTTTATTTAGGAAATAATAATTCCACCCACTTCAAAATTCTGTGTATGTATGTGTGCTTGATATATATGAACATGTAATGGTGGTTTTTATTTATTCTTTTAAGAATTAAAAAAATTATTCAAGAAATAATACTGTGGTGAAGGAATAATACTTCCAAATGTACAGACTAGGTTTTTGTTCACAGAGTAATAGAATGTCTGATTTGGAAGGGACCTTTAACCCACTAATCCTTGTCCTTGTCCTGCTCTCAAGTTTCAACACAGAAGGAATACATCTCCCATGCAATAACAGCTTTCAGGTATTTGTAGAATGTATTCATATCTCCTTTTAGTTTTTTCTTTTATAAATGAAACTCTTTAATGGTTTAACACAGTGTTGTCCAAACTTGGCCACTTTAAGATGAGTGGACTTCAACTTCAATTCCCCATGCTGGCTGGGGAATTCTGGGAGTTGAAGTCCACTCATCTTAAAGTGGCCAATTTTGGACAACACTGGTTTAACAGTTAAACTGTTCTTCAAAGCGGCTGGTTTCCAGTCCTTTATCAATTGGATAATTCCATCTGAACCCATTCCACATTTTCCATGTCCCTTTTAAGTCTGGTCTCAGTTAACTGTACTTCAGAGGTTGTCTGACCAGGGCAGAGGAAAACAGGATGTATTGGCACCATGGAAGATTGGTGAGGAAACAGTAGCGCAGCACCTTTTTTTCCTTCTACACATATTATACCTATATAGAAAGGTTTATTTTGCCAGTGTAACTTAGCATGCTTTGTATTGCAAATTCCTCCACACATGTCCTTAGAAGTTACTTGGCAAGCTCTGCAGATTCTATCATTGTAGTGTTAATCGCTCTTGCTCACTTCATATCTTATTCCCACTTGAAATAATTAAGATAAAGAGGACAACATCAACACCCTAATCTAACCTTAGCTAAGGGGAGGGGGAACAATTGCTGCCTACCCAAAGCTCTGGTTTCACATACATAGTCTTAGCAAAGGATCACTTATCAGGGTACCCAAATTATTGACCAGATACTGTATGTCATCAGACCATCCCAGGTACTGCTAGAGACCCTGCCTTCTCTAAAAATATACTTGGCAGATTTCACTGTCTAAAGTTATGATCAAGTTCCTGATAAGATGTACTGCCAAGCCATCTCCAGGTGCTATTATATAGATTCCCTGGCCCTTCCTAGTATAAAAAGGTAGCAAAAGCTCCCAGTCAGGTTGAGTCCCAATGTAGACCCAAAGCCAATGCTATGCAACTACTGACCCAGGGGATTCATCTACTGCCATTCTTGATGTTCTTGGAAAGCTGAAAGGATGCAGATTGGTATATCTTTCTCTGTTAACTCTCTTAATATGTACTCAATAAAATCCTTTTTGGCATTTCACTGTGGTTTGAGACTATTGCCTTTGAATCCTAAAGAACCTATTGACTCCCAGCTGGCCACCAGGTGGCAATACATGGGGCAATTATTTGCCATGATCTGGAAGGAGAAGTTCTGTTCATGCAGCACAAGATTGTACTGGGTCTTTAACTGAGCCCATTGTTTGCTCAAGTTAGGTGCTGATCTGATAGTATTCCAAGATTTTTCTCACATGCATTGATTCAAGCAGTTCCCTCTAGTCCTGTATCTCTGGTTTTTCTTACTCAGATGCTGGATTTTATGCTTGTCACAACTCAACACCATCCTACTGGCTTGTTGGATCATTTTGAATTCTAATTGTATCTTCTAATGTATTTGCTAAGCCCCCTAGATTATTGTCATCTGCAAATCTGATAAGAGTGCCTTCTATTCCATCCTTTAAGTCAATCAGAAAGATGTTCATGAGCTTGTCTTCTCTGCAGAACTCTCAGATTGATCTCTCTGCAAGACCTCATATGTTTATTTGTTTTAAAGTGGTAAGAATCCTACATTTGACAGTATAAAAGAGAGAACCCACTCAACTACCTCATACACTTAATAAAATGAGACAAAATGTCTTTCTCTCCCACCCCCCACTCCTTGCCCCATTAATTTTCAACTACATTCTTCCATGTTCTGAAAGGGAAGCAGAAAAACAATGCTTCTTTTACAGGGAACAAAGATATTTTCAAAATTGGGAGCAAGATTCAGCATTGCACTAGTAACGTCTAAAAAGAGTTAGCAAGCGCTGAGAATTAAAATTAATACCATTTGGTACTTAAAATTCTAAGTACTGTATGTTTTCCCTCTTAAAGTAGAGAAACTCCTTCAGCCCTATTTCTAAAATGTGGAAGAGGAGAAAAGACTCCTTCCTAAAAGAAATGTTGGGTAAAATGTCCCATACGTCACCCATCAATTCAAATAGCAACATGTTCTTGATGTTTTGTTGTCACTTTTAACTTGAACAGCCTAATGTACTATGAGTTATTGTGAATTTCTAGGAGGAAGGAAGGCAGGCAGGCAACCAGGCTTCTAGATGGACCATACCTTAAAAAACCAAATCAAAACAAAAATAATTTTATTACTGCAATTATCTTCCCAATAGAGACCCCCTGGAATTACTTAATTATGGCAATAAAGCTGTGAAATAATTATGTTGATGAAATCAATTTCAAAAAGCAAGTCTAATGTTGTTACAGTTTGAACTGCAGCCTGTGACAGCCACATTAAGTCCATCATTTCCAATCTGCTGAAAAAGCAAATGTGAATCAGATACATCCTACAATTCATGCCAGTTTCACAAAACCAAGAGTTGAGGAGAAAAATGGGCTAAGAAGTGATCAGATGCATTTGACTACTGGGTGTCCATGGGACGGGGGAAGAAAATGGGCAGACAAAACTGACACAAAGTACATAATTATGTAAGACCTATGTATTAACATAATTACATAATGCCTATGTATTAACATCTGACCAGCTATGTCACAACCACCACTGAATATCTTCAGCTAGTAGCTGATCACATTTTCTTCCAATCAGTCCATTTAAAACAAAGCAGGAATGAAGTGTTGGGGGTGTATTATCTCGTGGGTTTAAGTTTTTTTTAAAAAAAAATAAGAAGAATAAGAGCATGAATTCTTTTACTTCCATGACCCATATTTACACAGGTCATCTCCTAAACCTCCCATTTAAGAATATCTTAAATGATGGAATATATTCAAGTGCTTTAATTATGATTGGAACCCCAAAAGAAATGTTACATCAGATTTTTAATATAAGGCCAGAAGAAACCTAAGCTAATAAAAGTCTAACTGAATATAGGCAACTACCTGAAATTAACTTAATTCTTATTGCTGTTTGAAAATGAAACTGTCCAATACACTTTCAAAGTATAGCATATTCCATTTCCCTTAGCAATGACTAAGGGGAAACTCAAACCCAAACAAGGGAACAGGAATACAAAAACAAAAGGAAACAAAATTAAAACTGCTGTCAAAGAAATAGTCTGTAACCCAACTTGTTTTGGATTCAGTTAAGTGGCAAACATGTCAGTGAATTAATCTCAGCTTTCAAGTGAAGGAATTAAGAACACACATAACTTCAATAACAATTGGGCTTTTTTTTTTTTTTTAACCTCTTAGCTTTGAGTAGAGTGTCCAGTTGACTGAGACTTTGTATGAGCCACAAGTAACATTCAACATGTGTTAACAATCTGTGAGTTGCCCATCTTTTAAAAATGCACATAATGTTAATAGGGCAGTGTTGCCCTGAACTAGGAGCTGAAATAGTGGGAAGCTTATACTATGTGTATGCTTTGTTTATACATACATTTCTATCATACTGTTCTATTACTTGTGTAATATTCAGGACAACTAGCAATAATCAGAATCCTCACAAGAGAAACTTCATCATTCATACCCACACACATATATTTTCATAATATAAGCAGGCATATATAGTAGTTTAAATAAAACACAATAGGCGAGATCTATATTCCCTGTGGAAGAAATGTCCTCTCAAATCAGACATCCGGCATCAGCAACCAACCATTCATCAGTGAGCTTCACAGGGCAGGAAATTCCACAATTCTGTGCAACCATTAAGAAGACTCTTTCTTCTTCACATCAACAATACCCGCCCCACAGAGAAGGGACTTTCCATTATATCTCAAAGTGCAGATAGGCTGATTTGGAATAAGATAATCCCTAAATTAACCTGTGTCTAAATCTACAGTATATGGTTTCAAAGGTCATCGACAACATTCTGAATTGGCTCTGATAACTTACTGGTAGCCAAAGTTTTCTTTGAAAGGCAAGAATAATATGGTTCTCTCCATGAGGATTCACCAGCATTCTCAGTGCTGTGTTCTGGACCAATTGCAGTGACAAAGAATACAGTATTTCTACCCTCAAAAGAATATAGTTTTCCTGCAATATATATGTTAATAAAAGGTTAAACTTCTGTCTTTGAAACATTAGTCTAAAAATTTGTAGTAAGATTGGAGGTGAGTATAATACTACCAGTCTTCATGTTGCTTCAGGCAGTGTTTTCAACTATGTTCATTATAATTTCTTTGTTCTGTATTGCTCTCTTATTCTTATCTGTTTGTTTACAAACATTTGCTTGTTCATATTTTAGAGCTAACTGATGAATTTCAAGCAAAGCCTGAAACAATTTGTAACATTTACTGTCTGTTTGGAACCCATCAAACTACCATAACATATTGTCAGACTTAATAAGAAGGCTCACAGTGAAAAACACAGACTATTTGGATGAGCGTCTTTTGTCCAATGAATAGTTGGAAAGAAAAGAGGTTCTGTTAAATTTAGGAAGATGTGGAGATAATGGTCTCCTGAGAGCAGTTTCCAGAGTCTTCACAAAGGTAGCTCCCAAATTAAAGTATAAATCAGAGCCGACTTACCTTCCAAATGTGAAAACACTTCTAAAATATTTCAATGTACTTTGGGGCTTGAAGAAAAATGTAACATAAATTCAGAAACTAAGAGTGTAAGCAAGAGCACAATGGATGGAGGTTTGACGTAACCTATGAAAAGGTATTCTGATACTTTTCAGGAAAGACAATTGATTTCTATCACTAGGAATTCAAATAATAGACTTGAGATTTGAAGTCAATTCTGTTTGGAATTCTTTAAAACAAGGAACTTGTTCAATTATGTGTCATCTGAGGGTCCAGAAAACCTTTCTGAAGCCCCTTGCAAAATGCATGACCTTTGTTTTCTCATAGTTAATCTGTAATGAGTGTTCCCTACAAAAATGGATAAGTGCTCCTATGGCTCTTCTAAGACTTACTGAGGCGTGTAATAGTATGACAGCATCATCTTCATAAGGCAGAATACATATTGGTCTATTAGCCAGTTTTTGGGGGGTGAAACTCTTCCTTGCTTAAGGAATCTTACTATCACATTAACATTGTAATTAAAAAGTATGTTTTAACATTCCTTTAAAATCTGCATCAACAAGACTTGATATCTACCAATGTAACAAAAACCAAGGGAATCCTTGCTATTAACTTATATAAATAGTCATGCCTACATCTATCAACAATTCAGAATACATTTCAGTTACTATGCTTATTGCTGCAAGTATATTTTATGTGTAGTTCCTTATGGAGAAGAATGGCTCATTAAGTTGTGGCAAATGTCCAAAATAGCTTTGTGTTTAAAAAATACATCTGACACAGAACTGAATTCAATTTGGAAACCATTTCTGGATTATAATTCCAAAGATGGGCTTGTACCACATCCGAAATTTGATTTCTCTTAACAGAAATTCTTAATATTCTAACTTTTAATTATCTGTTAAATAAGGATAGATCTTTCATTGTTCTGACAAAAATTACTGTAAAGCTTTATCTCAGTTTGTGCTTTTTACTGTGCTGATTATTGCTATTGAGATTTATATGCTAATTCATTTTAACCATGACCTGCATTTTCTAAACTGGTAAAAGATATGTTATGTAAAACTAAGTAATGAAATATTGAAAATTCTTATCTAACAAATGTAGTCCTATTTAATTCTATGTGACTTGTAAATTCTGTTTATTCATTTTTTGTTCTTTTGTTTTTTTCCCTTTTTCCTCTTATATATATTTATATGTATAAATAAATGGGTTTTTTAAATAACTTCCCTAAATCCTCATTTTTGTTTCATAATTGGAACAAAATAAAATAACAATAGTGAAGTTTGTTTTCAGAATGTTTGCAATGCCAAATTTCTATTAGAGCTACAATGGGGTTTTTTTTTTTTTTAGATTTTTTTTATCCCGCCTTTATTATTTTTATAAATAACTCAAGGTGGTGAATATACCTAATACTCCTTCCTCCTCCTATTTTCCCCAGGCCTCTACTTCAGCCCTAGTGCTGCCACTGCCACTGAGAAATGCCACCTCAGTCCCCACACCACAGCTAGTCAGCCTAGCACAATTGCACAAAGCCCCAGTTGCCCCCACTGACCTGTGCTCTACAGACTCTGCTGCACCCAGCTGGCCTTCACTGTTTTCTTCCTGCTGCTGATGAAGTGCACCAGGCCTGACCTACTGTATAAGATGCAGCTGCTGGCCACACCAGGCCTTCTTCCAGAGGCTGCTCGTTCTGTTCTCCAAGCCACTTGCACTATTCCTTCTTCAAATCACACGCCCATTCTCGCGAGATTTGGAGAAGACCAGAAGGTTTCCAAAGGATTGCAAGAATGGGGTGCACAATTTGGAAATGGAGATTGCAAGAATGGGATCGCAAGAATGGGATCATGAGAATGAATTGCGAGAATGGGGCTGGAGATTTGGAGAATGGGGTGCACAATTTGGGGGGAGATAGGCAGGTAGATAGGAAGGAGGCACTGGCAAACCACTTCCAAAACACCTTGCCTTGGAAACTGCAAAAGGACTCATCCAAAAGCAGTCACTGCAGAGTCGGTAACAACTGAGCGCAGATTAAAAAAAAAAAAAAAGGCAGGTGGGGGAGTTGCAGCGCCTCTGCAGTTAAAAGTGCAGGGAGGCACTTTTGCAAGTGCCCATATTGTGATCGTGTGACCATGGGGGCGCTGCAACAGCCATAACTTCAGGCACAGGTTGTAAGTCCATTTTTTCAGCAACGTCATAATTTCAAACGGTCACTGAATGAATGCTCGTAAGGACTACCAATACTAGGTTCAGGTGCCACTGCTATTGCAAAGTGGATAGCAAGCTGTCCAGGGAATCAGGTAACTTAGGATCTGATCCATTTAAACCTTTTCTTCTTGATACTCTCTGTGCCCTATCTAATACTATTTAGTCTGGTATTCTTATTAAAATGTTTAATAACAGTTTCTTTTTTTGGAAAAGAAAAATCCTAACCTAAGTAAAGTACTAATAGAGCTCCAAAGGCCTGTCTTGAAAATAATGAAGTCCTGTAATCTATTTTCCACATTATTATTATTATTCTTTTGCAGAGCCCAAAGCAAAAACTGAGTACATATGGTCAAGTGGTATTATGCTGTGAGGATTTGACCGCAGTTAAATTATGCTTCTTTTTGCAAAAATTGACTGTTTAAACATGTTTTATTGATTTATAGCAAGATAAATAATACTCATTTAATGTCATCTTGTGTTTTTTATTTCAGAAATTATAAAAGCCAGTATTCTGCAAAGCATGTAAGTTAATCAGAAACATTTACATAAGTTTGCCCTCTTTTGGCACTGGGTCTGCAGTGTATGCAGTATAAGTATTTATGGGACCAGGGCCTCTATATGTACAACTAAACATTCAAAAGGTATACGTGCAATATCAGGATTCGTATTCATGTGAGAGCTTCTCCATATATAGCCTTTTACATGAAATACCCTCCCTGTAGAAGTTTATGTTATACCATGAATGACTGGGAGGGGGGTTATGTACAGTACTGGAGATGGACATTCATGTGATTTTTAACTCTGCAAAAGACTGCTTACTGTTTGATATGAACAGCATCGGGCCAGGCTAAACATTTCACTGTCACAGACTTCCAATGTTTTCTTATTAGGAACATAAGAAGCTCCTGTAACAGAGCATAAGGAACGGCCTGGAAAGACAGTGGGAAGATCCATTAGGTAACGATCAGACAAGCGTGGTTTAAAAGTCCATTCCAAGAAGCCAATCTGAGAAAACATCTCAAAGAGTCCCATCCCTAATTCACACAAAGATAAAGTGAGGGAAGAGGGAAGCACATTCAGACTTGCAAGATTCTGTTACTTTCTAATTCTATTCTATTCTGTTCTAATAAGAGCAGTTTTAGACCTACATGGCATTGGTTTCTTAGTCTGATCTACCCTACAGGGCTGACAGTTGCCTTATGCCCATTGAGTGCATACATCACACCAAGAGAACTGGTTTCATATAATGTCTGAACCCAGCCATTAGGATTTATAATTTCATTATGGCTTATCATCACATTCTATGTATTTGTCTCATTGATTCTTAGCTGTTGTTCCTTGTGTACTAGCTAGAGTCAAGGTGATTTTTTTTTAAATTAAAAAGTCATATAATAACCATATTTTATAACTTCTATATAATCCAGACAATTGATTCATATAGTAATGGCACTTAGTGCTACTCTTTATTACAGATGTACTGAGCAAGATTTTAAAGTATCTTTTTACCTTAGGGTTAAACTGGCAAACTGGTAAATGTTGTAGAAACAAGAAATGTGAGTAGAATGTTTTGTTATCCCTTCCAAGCTAAGGATGTAGTAGTTAATAAACATTTAAACAAATATAAATAATATAGAAGTCTCATCCCCCATCTGATATTCATATTGGTTTCAGGGATGCAGAAGCCCCTGAGAAATGTCACCACTTTTTTCAGCTTTCCTTGAACTTTCTTCAGAAATTTTATTTGAGGAGGATCTAATAAATACACTGTGTAGGAAACCTCAGTGACAATTATATTGGCCATCTTAGTCATATTGTAATCCCTGAGAATATTATCTTGTGGGCTTCTTTTTTCATCACATGCCTATCACAAGAAGTTTCTACCTATCTATATTCTAGATTGGTACACATTAAAAATACCAGCAGAGCCATTCTATATGTACCATAAACTTCACCACTGCTTTTGAAATGCCTGTAAGGCAAATGTGCTATGAACCTAGGAAGAAGTCATATACTAAATCAGATCATTAGCTCAGATAGCTTAGCAGTGACTGCAGTGACCAGCAGCATCTTTCTGGCATTTCAGTAGGAACCTTTCCCAGCTCTGCCTGATGATGGCAGTGATAAAACCTGGGACTGTTTATATGCAAAACATGTACTCTATCAGCATGTTACAATCCTTCCCAATCTTGAAGGAAACATCTACTACCAAAACATATGATTAAATTTGGAGCAGAAGAAACGATACCGCATACCCATTTTTGATGGAGGATCTTCCCAGCATTAGGTCATTTGCCTTTTGCTCCCTTCCTTCCAACTTAATAGATTTTTGACTTTTAATACTAAAAACCTGATAAAAATTTTAAAATAGATATTGTTGTCACCATGGGGGCTCCAAGGACTTCTTCCATAAAATAAAAGGATGAGAAGAAACAGAAAAAAACTCAAATTTTCATTGGTACTGTAGCAGTTCCTAAGTAAGTATACTGAACAGCCAGAATCTGTAGTTCCAATATTAACCAGAAAGAATCAGGGAGAAAACAAAGCCTGAAAAGAACTGGATGGGTCTGTATGGAAATGACATGGACATGCTTACTTTCTTTGGCAGATTTACTTGTTTTCTGTAGAAGCTAAACTCATGCTTAAAGTACACCAGATGATATTGCCATTTTGTTTAAAAAACAATAAATTAGCAGTCTCACTTGCATTACAAAATATGCATCTATCTATTCTAGATCTACCCAAACTAGTTCTTTCAGATGTGGTGGGACTACAATAGCCAGAATCTCCAGATAGATTATTAGCTGTCCTAGCTGTCCATCTGGGCAGCTATCATCTTGACAAGCCCAGCACAGAGTTAGGGAAGCCTAATTCAGCTGAAACTGAAGCTCACGCAAGATACTGTTTACAGCTGTTACATATTTAACTTTTCTCCAACTCATTCACTCATTCACTCATTCACTCATTCACTCATTCACTCATTCATTCATTCATAGATTTATATACATACTAGTAACAATGATACCTAGAGATTAATCAAAGAGTGGACTCGCTGAAAGCGGCTTCATGTTAGCATTTCTAATTTTTATTTAATGCAGCTACCTCATGTAGAAGTTCTAAATATCATAAGATATATATTTTAAATCCACATTTTCATTAATTCCAATCATTTCCCATATTTCAGAATTGCACATTTTACTTTTTAGATGATGACAGTATAAAGAATTTATACTTTTAACTTGTTTTATTTATTTTACATATGTATTGCATGCCATAACAATCTGAGACTCTGAATGGCTCATAGCAGTAAAAAAAAAAAAAAAATCACAAACCAAACCATAAAATATAAAAACACGAATACACAATGAATTCATATAAACATAATACAGCATAACTGCTAGACGCAACAGACAGCAGCCGCCACCGCCACCAAACTACCCTCCAAAGACCAAATAGAAAACAAAACAATGGATTTCATCTAGTATCTAAATTGGGGGGCGGGGATTCTTTGCACATTAAAAAATAGATCAAGGTCCTGAAGGACTACTGCTGGAGGCCCTTCCATGGAAGGATTCTGAGCCAATCTAAAAACACCTCTGCACTTCTGTGTTCTATGGATTGGTGTACTGAACTGAATTATTATTGGCTCAGCTACAGCTCAGCTGAAGTGGCTGGGGGAGGATGTATATTCCAAGATTCTGTAGCTCCATTTCCACATTAGAAGGAAATTTCTCCTCATCTTTCCTCAGGATTCCTGAGCTTCAGGTCTTATAAGAGAAATGTTACTAGCTTGATGGGTTGGAAACTGTCCCTCTGTAACCTAGAGAGAACCAGCAGGAGTGAAATTGACAATTTTGTTAGTTCCCCCTTCTCCTCACCAGGAAAGGAATCAGCTGAAAACTGCTTGAATTAGAAGAATTGAAGAGTGAAAATAAATGGCAGTGTGGAAGCGCCTTTGGTCTTTCTTGAGTAGTGTTCAGGGAAGAAAAACATGAAGCGTCAATTACAGAGGAAACAGAATGAAAGACACCTTCTGGATACATAAAAATTTTCTATGTATGTCTTCTTTGGAACAAAGTATTTCTGTATCTGCACATGGTTGCAGATTCCAGATTGAAAATGTTTGTTCAAGATTATCCCTGAAGATGAACTCTACTGAAGAAGATGCCAACAATTCTTGCCACCGGGAGGCCTTTCTTGTTTTTTTCTCTGCTTGAAAATATACTCTAGCTAGTATGGGAGGCAACTCCATCTAAGGTTAAATGCTAACTCATAAATGTTACTCAACAAATACCAGAAGGAAAAGTAAAAAAAAAAAATAAATGAACACGTTATCTCTCTTTGATGAGCAAACACTTAAGAGTGCAGGCTTCTAGCAATTCACAGAAGGATTAGACATATGGGTTCTGATATTAGATTAACATTTTCTTCTTTCTTTCCATACTGATATACAACAAAGCAAGGACTTGCTAGGTAAACTGAGGCCTCTTAAGAGTGCCTTCTCAATCTCAACTCTTAAACATCCAGCTTTACCCATTATTTTGGTCACATTAACCTGCATAATTAAAAGGCTCCTGACATTTACGAAAGAAATAATATTACTTTCTGAACTAATGAAGAGCTTTTCTTACAAATTAATCTTTGTAGCATAGGTTTTAATAGCCAAATTACTAAAATGTTTGTACACGTTTGTGCATGTGTACCCTTGGACATTTGCATATAGAGGCCACTATGAGTTGAGTGAAACTCTGCAAATGGGCAACAGTACTATGGGTATGGTTCAATGAATTTGGCAAAGTCTCCAAAATTATGTCAACAAACATGCAGGAGTTGAATAGACTATTATAGGAGAAATGTGGTATGGTTAGAATAAGCAAATATCTTCTTCCTCAGTTACCTACCAGGGACTTGGAAAACAATGGAACCTATCCATCCAAGCATAAAACTTTTAGGAAATGCCAGGAATGCTGAGTAAGCTGGGAGAAGATATTAGGAGCTGAGCATAAATTTTGGGAAGCAAGGCATGTAAGACAAACCCATAAAGGTAACTCCTTAGAAAGTATCTATGTTTATAGAATACTGTTGCTTATAAACAGCTTGTTTTTATAGTTCCACCCCATTACTTCATAGAATGCACCTATATCTGAAGAAAAGCAATCTCCATCCTCTTTAGGTTTGCTTTTGCTGCATCTGGTACCACGATAAACAATTCCTGTTTCATGGGAATTGTGGAGTGGTTCCCATTTCAAATGACCTCTTGGGGGTATTTGTGAGAGAAATTTCTCCTACAGTATTTCCATACTGCTTCATACATATATGGTTAGCACAATTACTCACTCCATGGAAAATGGAAATTAAATATTTAGTGGATGTGACCTAAAATAAACACACAGGAAGCTACAGCTTTGACAGGGGAGGTATCTACCAAGCCAACTAAAATCTGCTTGGTTGTAGAGATGTGGAGGTTTGTGTGCATGTATATATATATCATTACAACATCTAATGTTGAATCTATGTGGGCGATCATTCTTTCAAAAATTAGATATATATCAACTAAAAAAATTAAGGCAAACAAAGGCAAACAAAAGCAAGATAATATGCTGAGTTCTGCACCCTCTCACTGCAAATATCTTCTGAAATTGTTTTGTATATAGGGCCTTCAGGACAGAGAGACTGTATCTGAGTTTTTTCCACAATGTTTTCTACACATTCCTTTTTTTTTTTTTTTTATGTCAGTGAACATTCCTTCAAGGATAACAAATCTGGTCAATACATTTTCAAATGGTATTGTGGCTCATGAAACACAGATGATTAGGTCAATATATTATTTATGTATTCATTAAAAAATACCATAGTGATGCCAAGACCATAGAAGTTATGATGGTCTTACTCAAGTACTGAGCTTGACAGAAGATTAATGAACGGGGGGATTCCAGAGACTGTTGGCAGTTTTGTTTTCTTCAACTGGAGAATGAAACTTCTTTCTTTTGCTGGAACATGTGTTCTCTCTTGGATTCTATATAATTAAACTAGCTACTTTCATCTAAAAACTAAGGTGACAAAATATCCCCCAAGGAAACAGTCTGATGATGGATGGATGGATGGATGGATGGATGGATGGAAGGAAGGAAGGAAGGAAGGAAGGAAGGAAGGAAGGAAGGAAGGAAGGAAGGAAATGCAAGGGATACTATACTTTTTGCACAACGGGAAGCAAATTAATAAAGTTAAAGTTTTGTTGGTGGAGGTTTCTCAAACTAGCTATTTATATTCACATAGACAGTAGACACTTTACTGCTATTTTTTTAAGTCAAAGCATATCATTTTCAATCTGCAGAAAAGCAAGCTCCCAAGTAGAAGGTCAAAAGGCAAAGATTATCTTGATTTTTAAAAAGTTGGAGAGTGAAATATTTTAAAACATAAAAAGAGAAGGCCTCCATCCTCAGCTGTTTCAAAAATTGAAAACCCCAAATTCTTAAATACAGTCTTATCACACTTAACTATTTCATATTCTACTTCACTGTAGTTCCACGAACAATATTCCAGTCAATGTGCTAGAATTCACATTCCAATTTGTAAAAAACCTGTTTTGTGCCAGAAGATTTAAAACTGATCATAATTCAATTATATTTTGGAAATTAACTAAAATACACATATCAAGTAAGCCAATGTGACCAAAACCAACTATAGTTTTTATAGTTCCATATATATATTCCTTTCTTGTGAAATCAAAATGATTTGCTGAACTTTGGATGGAATAACCAATATGATCTAATACAGAAAAACTCAATTTAGTTTGTGCAAGCAGAAAAATAATTTTGTTTATTATAACAACAACAGCAACAACAAAACTATGACCATAATACTGGAAAACTGCAAATTATCAACCACTAAGGAAATATAGGCTATTGTCACACAGAGTACCAGTACTATATGGTTATAAGTCAACATTCACCTAACAATTTTATATACTGTAGTTTTGGTGCTGCCCTTCATTAACCTATGATGGCAGTAAATATAGAAATCCCTCCAAAATGCTCCCTAAAACTCATTTTTTAGTACAGGCAAACCATTCTCTTCATTTTCAATTCACATTATAGCCATTTTTCTCTTGCCATAGTTACCAAGATTTGTTCCCTAGGCATCATTTATCACATTAAAATCTCTCTTCTGATTTTCTCTCTTTCTTACTCTGTAAGCCACTGATTTTTTTTTTTTAAAAAAACACCTTACTTTCTTGCCAATTTCACAGGCATTTTAAACTAAAGAGGTAGTTTCTAATTGTTTAATTAAGCCTGAAGAAACATTAGCTACTCTAACATCCTTTTCATTTCCTCAATCCAACTGCACAGCCAAACTAAAGCTTACTCATCCATTCAGTCACTTTGAACTCTTTGTGACACGATGGACATCATTTTTTTCAGAACTGTTATCCTCAGCTGTATCTTCACATTCTTGAAAGCTCCCACGTGTGTCATTAGTCATAGTATCTAGCCATTTTGTCTTTTTTTTGGCTTCTTTTTTTTTATTGCCTTCAATTTTTCCAAACATCAGGATATTCTCCGATTACTCCTACCTTCACATTATGTGTCCTAGATATTTGAGCTTTGCTTCCATAATTAGTGCTTCCAATGAGCAATCTGGTGTTACTTCATCTAGGACTGAATTGTGTGTTCTTAAAGTCCAAGTTATTCTCAACAAATTTCTCCAGCACCAGAGTTCAAAGGAATCTATTTTTATTCATTCAACATTTCTGTTGATCCATCTTTCACAGTTACTGAGGTCCAAATATTGTGTGGGTTTATCTATCTGTGTTTATGTTTCTGCCTGTGCACTTGTGTGTGAGAGGAAGGCGCATAAAATCTGTTCAGCTGTATTCTATGTGCCCTGTCCCCATATTCATTGCCACAAATTGCACTGTGCAAAGAATTTTAGAAGCTTGTTTCAATAATATTTACTTTTACTTTCATTTGTTTAGATTACTTGCTAACCAATTTAAAGGATTTATTATCCTGAGGTAAACAATGAAATATAAACTATTTCATTATCTAAATAAATACTAAATAATACTGTATTATTAATCTATTTTATTAATTTTTTTATTATATTTAATATTCTATGTCAAGTTTCTCATTTTGATGAAAAGCACAGCATAAAGTCTGAGGCAATACTGGCCCACCATTGGTCTAAGCTAAATAAAGACCTGACAACATCTTGTGATGCAGTTAGTCCCACATCCAGGATGTGGGATGTGGGATGTAGGATAAAATAATCCAGGAGGACATCAGAAAGTTGATGCAATATTATTAATCCCATGATATCTGCAGAGATGCCTAGTTTCTGAAAAAATAGCTGTTTAAATGTAGTTTCTATAAGCAGTTCATCAATATAGTATATACACGTAGTCCTCATTCAGTGACCACAACTGGGTCTCAATGGTGGCAATTTGGTCATTAAGTGAAGCAGTCACTAAGTGAAACCACAACTGTGCTTATGATCTTACTTCAGCTTTCCTCTGCTTTACAGACCTGCAAAGGTTATAAATGCAAGGATTAATCATAGTTACTTTTTCATCACCATAGTAACTGCAAAAGGTTGCTAAACGAGGCAGTCACCGAATGAGGACTACAGGTATAGCAACAACCATACTGTACAGATGGCCTATGACATCCTGAGATACAAATTTTATTGCTTTTGTGTAATTCTATGAAATACGTTCTTTGCCAAACAAAGGATTCCACAAATATTTAAAGAACGAATGCCATTTTCTATTCAAAACACGAGAGTAAAGGCTAAAACACTAAGGTGAAACTAAGGAACACAATGTGGCAACAAATGCTGCAGCAACCAGGGAAGGGACTTTGAGGTTATTGCAGCTCAGAGTCCCATAAAATAACAGCTGGAATGAGGTTACAGGTTACATTAATCAAACACAGGAAGTGTTAAAGCAGAATAAAGCATAATCAATTTGGAATTACTTATCTATACGAATGCCATTTGCCTCAGGCCTTTCCTAGTTCAGAGCTGTTTCACATACTATTTTCCCCAGGCTGCACTTTTATTAAAAGCCTTGGAAAATAAAATGTTCTTAACCTGCTGTTTAAACAATCAAAGCCTGTGTCTGCATGACACACTGTACAGCTAACAATTCAATCACATTTTTGTCTAGAGTGTGATGGGAATCAAGCCTGTACCATTAATTTATGGATCAAGCAACCCAAAATAAAGCAACAGCAAACAATTTCTCTATCGCTGCCAAGAAAACCTTATTCATTTATTGGCACTTAAGGGCACTCAAATCTCAAACCAACTCTCAGTGGTATAATATTCCACACTGAGTTAAAGCAATACAATAACAAACAAAACATATTGACATATAGTCAACATATAGACAGCACCGGGAACATGTGTCACTGAAGTTCAGCTCAACTTGAGATGCCATTATGTTTATGCCATAAAAATTATTACATATATGTAAGTTAACCATCGGTAAGAGAGTTGGGCAACATAGCCTAACGGTTCATGCCAGAAAAACTGAAAGTCACTATTTAAACAGCCAGGACTCAATTACAAAAAGGTTTCTACTACAGGTAGTCCCCAGCTTAAGAAAGCGTTCTGTTCCCAAGGTCTGTCCTTAAGTCAAATTTACATAAGTAAATTTAAGTAAGGTGGAACAGTATTATACAATAATACTGCTGAACATTTTAACAAATGTTAAACATTTTATTTTCCAAGGCTTTTAATACCTGTACTTATACCTCTGTATGAGTAGTATTGTGTAATGAACTTGAACCATTGTGTATTTAATTCAATTCACTGTGTATTTAACTCGAATTTTGCTATAACGGGCTCCATTCTTAACTATGGGTGGTCCTTAAGCTAGGCATTCTTAAACCGGGGACTACCCGTGCAAGAGAAAGCAATAAACTTCTGTGTGGCTAACTTCAGTTTCACTATCTAGAACAGATTTTAAATTTACTATGAAAGGAATAATATTGACAATTCACTTTTACAGGATGAAATAAAGGAGTCCATTTGGAATGGTATAGAACTAAACCTTCATCCTGTTCTGCTCGCTCCTGTGATTTCAGTCTTCACTGTTTTTTTTATAAAGTCCCATCCTCAGTTTCAGCTTTCAGTATCTCTATGACAGAATATGAGGCGAATAGAACAGCATGTTGGTTAGTTTGCTCATTCATTCATTCATTCATTCATTCATTCATTCATTCATTCATTCTCAAATGTAGAGGCCACACGACTTCTTGACAACTCTGGGCAGCTTACAAATAAAAAAGAAAAATAACATAAGGAGGTACAAATTAATATACCAGGCATACCAAATATATTCAGCAGACACAACTAACATAACAAAATGAAACCACCCCCACCCCCAACCACCCTATCCCAACACCTGGGAGAACAAACAAGTTTTTAACAGTTTTCTAAACATCACAAGGGGGGGAGCTGCACAAATATGGGGGGGGGGCATCATTCCAGAGTGCAGGCATTGCAACAGAGAATGTATACTTCCTGGCTCCTAGAAGATGGCACTGTTTATTGGATAGGACCCAGAGGGCATCCACTCTGCTTGACCATATCAGATGAGCAGAAACAATTTGGAGACAGGTGGTCCCTCAGATAGCCAGGCCCTATGCCATGAAGGGCTTTAAAGGTGATAACCAGCACTTTGAATGGCACCTGGTGTTCTCAGCCTTGTAGCGCCTTGCTGGAAAGGTGGAAGTACCCTTTTGTAAGGGTAAGACCTTTGCCTTACCTTGAAATTTGCCCATATGCAAAAAGTTGGGGGAGTGGGGAAGGAATTCCAAGTAGGAATTTCCTGAATACTGGCAGGTAATGCTTTTTCTTCTTTATTGCCTCTCTACTGGTTTATGATATTTATTTATTCAGTGATTGGTCTGACGTGTGAATGATGTTTTTCACAACTTAGGCAGATAGTTTGGGCACCCAAGCAGAAAACATAAGATACCCTGCTGAAGCCCATAGAGGATGAAAGGCTGCTTTTCCAATTATTTTTGGACATTTGTTCATAATTCAATTTAATTATTTTGTTGTTCTTTTTCTATGCACTCCTGTGCATAGTACAAAAATGAGATGATGATGATGATGATTATAAATTATTGTCATGTTCTCTTTATCTTACTCAACATGGTAATACGACAGATTATTTTTCACAAGGTCAGGGAGAGCATTGCTTTCATTCTAGATGTATTTATTTATTCATAGTTTCTGATAAGAAATAAAGCAGCTGTTCTAGTAAATGCATGTTAAAGGTGCCATTTATGCATCTCTCACTCATCCATACTGACTGATGATTAAAAACAAAAAACAAAACAGCAGCATTCTTTTTTTTTCCCCCTCAACAGATTATTGGGCAAGGAATTTACATGGCCATTTCTTTCTTAAATTGGCTTCCCTTTAATTATCTTGTGACTTAGTTTCAGGAGTAAATGAGAATGTTTTCTTCAAAGTTAACAGTGTCATGTTATTCCTTGAGATCTATATGAAACACCAGCAGCAAGAAAGGCAGATCAGGAGTGAAAAAGAAATGTGTAAAGTGGAGTATATGAGATTCCTAAAAAACTGATTTTTTGTTTTGTTTTGTTTTTCTAGGAATGATCAGATACAACTATTTTAAAAAATCCTATTAAGAAATCCAAAACCCAGATGAATCTACTGAAACTCTTCCTCCAGAGCCAAATTTCCTCTGACCACAAAACTGTGGTACTTTTTGCGACGCCAAAAAAGAACTTCACTCTTCTGTAAAAACTTCTCCCTAACGGAACCCAAATGTAAAACTTACTGTTTTAACAAAGAAAAAGGTTGAAATTCAGGACTTCAAAATCCAGTTGATTTCAATTAGAAAACTACATTTAGGAAGCTTGCATCTGAATAATGTTGCGAAGGTTAGCACAAATATACACTGACTATTTCACACATTAACCTGATAGCTTAAAAACTTGTCAGAGTGCTGGAGAAATACTGAAATACCCACAGTGGAGGATTGGATTATGAAGATGGCAGAATTTGCAGAAATGGCAAAATTGACCTGTTTGATCAGGGATAAAACAATAAGTACTTTTATAAAGACCAGAAACTTTTTATGGACTTTTTGCTGAAAACAGAAAAAAAATGAAATGGTGATTTCTGGACTTGCTGATTAAAATGGGTTGCATATGGGATAGAAGGGAACTACTGTATGTAATATAATTTTAAAGAGGGAGGAGGGATACTAAGTTTGTTTCTAACTGCTGTAAAGAAGACTGGAAGTAGCTTCTTTCATTACCTTTTTTCTTTTTCTATTTATACTGTTCTTTGCACTTTTTCTTTTTTCTTTTTCTTAACTTTTCTTAATATTTTTCATGTCTATCTCTTACTTATGCAAAAATCTTTAATAAAAATTATATATAAAAAATTGTCAGGGCTGTCAGGGTGTTACCTGGAGGAGAAATTTATCAGGGTAAACATGGCAATGACAGAGCACAGCTAAGCTGTGTACGCAATCAACTCAACTCGCTCAGAGCTCACACCTGAAGGGCGTGGCTACATGACACAACACAAATTACAGTATATAAGGTGCACCATGGGTTATGGTTTGGCTGGTGGTCGGAGTTGTGGCTGGTAGTTGGAGCTGTGGCTGGTAGGATGGTGTACTGTAAGTTCTGTATAGATTGTACAGTAAAAGTCTGTGTACAGTTTTCTACAAACAGACTGTAGACTAGTTATTTTGCAACACTCACGGAGCACCACAACACAGTGTCTATGCTGATACCCGACAAGGGCTACCACTCTCCAAATTCCCAGAAACACAGAATGGCCTGTTCAAGTTCAGTAAGAGAAAGTCTTCTGACCATTTATCATTAACAGAAAATGGGGATCCCTTCAGCTTTGCAGTCTGAACGAAAGCTTCCTGTCCTGAACGACACATACGTCTTCAGATTGACTTTAAAGTAACCTGAAATTTAAACAAACTAGAAATACATTATCCATCCTTACAAGAATTGCTGCAATTTTTTACAATTGATAATCTAATCCAAACAATAGTCTTCATTTACAGTCATACTTCACCTTATGCAACAGTAAGGTTTAGAATCTGATCTCTGAAACAGAAAGGAACAGAACAGAATTTAGTCACCTTATTATAACTGATGATTCATCTACTAGTAAATGGATCATATAGTCATTCTACCATTATATGTGTTTAGAAGTGGTATTAACAGATCAGAGTAATAATCCATAGAATAGGGAAGGAAGCATTATGTGGAAAACTGTCTCTTTTTCTCCAACGTCACATGAACATTTTTGTTTTAATTTGGGTATAATGCTGTATTTCCTTTCCAAAAGGCACCAAGGGTAAAGCATTTAGTGTGGCTAAATCTGAAATTCTTCAATGTGTTGCATAGGCAACATTAAATAATAAATTGCAGATGTAAAGATCCTCATCTGAGCGCTTTCATTTAAATGGGTCAGGGTTTTTGATGGTCTACATTCACCATCTATTTCCTAGCTTCAGACTTAATCTTTTAAAACCCAAAGTAATCAAAGATTGCTCCAAGACACTATGATGTTGAAGACAATTTCTAATTTCATTTTTCCAGGATGAAGTATAACCATCTTGGAATACCAGGAGGCCAGAGATTCAGTTGAAAAAAAAATCAACTTAAAATGTCAAACACCCATGCTTCAAGAAGGACTATCCCTAAATCCAATACATCAGCAGATCTAAAATGCAACTCAAACATTTTCACTGAATACAGAGTGGGACCATACAACTCTCTTCTGATAATCTTGCCTTTAAAACTTTCAAGGGTAGCTAGCATATAATTGCCATTCCAGTAAGAAAGAAGCTTAGGATAGTCCTGGAACTTGTTTGGACACTATTAGAAACAAATCTTGTTTGTTCCCTTTCAATCTAAGAGGACTGGAAAATATCTCCAAGATAATTGCAGGTCCTTAAATTGCTCTAAGTTATCCCAATTTTTGTCCATCTGTATCTGACTAATTCTTCTCCTTGAGAGGATCATAGTTTTCATTTTGATAAGATCTATGATTATTTTTTTCTTCTTTACAATACCTGACAAGTCCCCTCCCCCGCCCAAAAGCCAGCTTGACTCATTTCAGAGAATAGCCATACTGTCAGAATATAAAAGCACAAAGAGGAGTCTGTTAACTTTGGGGGATGAAAATACACTTCAGACTCTACTTGCATCACAGAGTTCACACAGATGTTGAAAAAGAAAGGAGGTAAAATTTACAGTTTCTTGACTCTTTTGTGAATAGGGCTTTGAACAAATGGGTTATATGGCTGTCACATTCCCAGAGCTAGTGCCAAATACCATCATAAGAATTTTAATTAGGAGTAATAATCTCCAGTCCATGGAGGAATGTTTTAACTTAACAATAGCCTGTCTCAACGATGCTGACTCATGAGTCAAATATGACAAAGACAAGCTTCCTGGATGAAATGCTGGTATAGATGTTGATCTCCTCTCTCTGAATATCACTTGCTTCTCAGTCAGAACATTACCCTATGTTAACCTGCCTAGTAATTTCCAATATACACAGTTTACATACTATAGTTTATTGATCAACTCAGGAAGCTGACTGGCTGATGGTTAAATAAGTCAGAAAAGCCTCCTTTAAAAAAAAAAAAAAAAGTACAGTGATAGGCTGGCCCCATTTCTCAGCTATTTGAATGGAGAAGCCTTTGGCAGTAAGTAGTCACAAGAATCACAAAAGCTGGGGCCTATCCATCAATTTTAGTTTGCCAGTAGTTTGATGGGAATCTTCTTACCATTTTCAGATTCCAATGACCAGTCAGAGATGCATTCTTGATTCAATTCAAAAGAGTTGTTACCGAAAAAAGAGTTGAATTATGCTTCTCCCAGATAGTTGATTGGATTGATCCTTCTACACTAGGAAGCCTTCTCCAGGAGGAGTCAGCAACGAATTGCCAAAAATCCACTGAATTTAATTTTAATTATCGGAATTAATCCTTGCCAGCCATATAATTGTGTTTCCTTCTTCTTTCTATTAGGATTTAATATAATTTTCTTTAATTCATACAGGAAGCTTAGGGAGAAGGGCTAATTTGTGTCCCTGAGGGCCTTAAATACTGAAATCAATTTAGCTTGGTCCTGACATCATCCTGGTTAAAGCACGGTTAGATTTTACTGTACAGTCTGTTGTTTTAACTACTTTGGTTTAGAGTTAACCAAAGCAGAACTGTAATTAATCTGAATCTTAAGAATTGTGAAAAGTGTTTCACAAACTACAGTATAATAAGCATTTAACAAAAAGAAAGAATACCATTCAAAGCAAATGAGTGCTTTTGCAAAGCAAAACCTCCTGCTACAAAGATTGTCCCACCGTACAGGCAGAAAGAGATGAGCCTTTCCCTGTCCAAACTATTTAAGAACACTTGTCAGTCCCACCTATATATTATTTATTTAATAAATGTATACGACCATCCAGCTTGCAAATTCTGATTCTGGAGAACTAACATAAGATAAAAATGAATGCAAAAACAAAATACAGAACAAAGATATGACACAGTTGAGGCCAATCCATAATCATTCCACATTTCAGCCAGGCTCATCCATCACATTGCCCCAGTTCCCAGAGAAACAGAGAGTTTTCAGACCCTTACAAAAGGCCAGCAGGGTTGGACCACCCTAATCTCAAGGGGTAAGTGGCTGATACCATGACAGAGAAGGCACACTTCCTGGGTCCCACCAAATGTCACAATCTTATGGAGGAGACCCAAAGCATACGTACCTTGTTGGATCTTGTGGGAAAGGTAGATTTAATTAGAGATAGGCAATCCCACAAGTATTCCAACCCCATGTCATGAAGGGCTTTAGAGGTGATATAAAGCACCTTCACTTACATCTGGAAGCCTAACTGCCCACACCACTGTATTCTGGACCAGCTGCAGGTTCCAGGTGTATTTCAAGGGCAGTCCAATATATAGTGAAGCTTTTGTCTTGGCTAGAATTTTTTTGGTCAGTCATCACCTACAAAGCAAGAGGATAGTCACTAGATGAAATGTACCTTGTGCCAGTAATTAATTCCTGGCACTGTCTCTGCGTTGACCCTTAGATCATTTCAAGGAGAGCCTAAGTATAAGATGTCATTGATATTCAGTAACATTGCCAGCTGGTTTTTCAAATGTGATGAACCATTTTTTACTAAATTTAATTGGTAAATGATGTTATTCTCTTAAGGAGACATGGAGCCAAAGGTTTTTGGAACACAATGCTTTCACTTAAAGCCACATTTAAGTTTGGGATAAGGCTGGGTGTTGAAATCCTGGCTAACAAGCATCAGATTTTAAGCATTCTGATTATCCTATGCAACATACTAAGCAATAGTGATAATATATTTAGAAGTGTGTCAACGCTTATCTCCACCCACAACAGTAGTTATGCCAAGTACATAATAGCTGAGATAAACTTGAAGAGAATACAGTAGCTCTTTTGCTGGAATATTCCAATGCTGCCAGTTTTGGTGAATGATTTTAGTGCTAGAATGAGTTTAAATGATGAAGCCTCACTCAATCATTTCAATAGCTTCCCATCTCTAAGTACAGTACATAGCTGGCATGAGTAATGTTGGTTTAAAAAGCAGATTATCAACTTTGGTGGATGGCAATTGGCTGTTTTCCAAAAGATCAGATTTTTAAATTCTGAATGGTGTAGCGCATGGGGACAGAAAGGGAGATATGGGCCCGGTACTAATGATAATATTATGGACTCAAATAGTCTAGAATCTGAGAAGTTTCTCAGCACAGGCAGGTGGCATGAAAGTTATCACCTTTGTTAGGATACAATAAACATTGGGTGGTTGGTTAACAACACTGGTGTGTCTGCCCTTCATAGGCCAGATCAAAAAACAGACACAGCAGGGATTCCAAAACTGTTTATTATAGAAAGGTAGAGTAATGGAATATTGAAAGCCTCTCCATTTCTTTCTGTCCCTTCTTACACTAGTAAACAAGATCAAAGTGGGGTTAGTTTGAGTTTGTTTCTAATGCCTCCCTCTATCTCAGGGCTGTGTAATCTCACCACCAAGTACACACACACCCCTGGCTCATTTCTTTCTCTCCCCCCTTTAATGACTCTCTCATACTTTCCCCAAGGTCAGCTGTAAATTCCTTTAGCCTAAGAAAAATTGCTCACTTAGCAAGGTCTTCTCTCAATTCTTAATACAAACAATATACACACAGGGCTTCAGAGTCTGACATTGTTACCACACTTGAGACTAACAGCTTATGATATTACCAATATTCCCATCATGTCCACTGGTTCCACAGAATTAATATATCCAGGATTGTTAATGGAAACTAATAAAAATAAATTCATATCTCAAAATCATATGATAATGTACTAATCCACGAGGAATTTCTGCCAAGAAAAGATAAGAATATCTGTCATTATTTGACTGTTAACTTAGTATTAAAACCATCAAGTTCCTGATCCCATTTATTTGCTGAACATATACTTTTGTTTATATACATAAGGAATCTCAAGGAATTCTGATCATGGTTACAACAGTTCCCTGTTTTCTTCAATCCGTACAGCAGTAAATTCTAAACTATCAAATGGTCCATTATACAAAATAATGCTCATGAAACATTTAATAACACTTAATTTGTAGAACTGCAACAGAGGTATACTGTAAACAATCATTGGTCAGGAGGCATCCACTATTAGGTACACCAAATAGGACAGCTTTTCAATTATACAGCAATCCCAGACCTATTGGGTAGGCAGGTTAAATTGGTATAGAAATGCCTTTATGGTGGAGAAAAGAAGCTCCACAGGGAGGGTGCACATCCCCCTTGGCAACTCAATATGCACAGGGAAAGTTCTGCAAATGCAGATCTACCACCAATCATTTTTCCATCATTGGTAGGTTGTCATTACATGGTGTAGTGACCCCTAGATCTTGTTCTTCCATGGTTCCTTCATTTTCCAAAGTGCATTATCCTCCCAGTGAGATCAGTGAGAGGAATTAAAAATCATTTGGAAATTGAAAAAAAAAGAAAAAGATGTGGTAGATGACCTGCTGTTTCACACACATGTACCCTTTCACCTAGACTATTCTATATGTCATGAAATGAGGATTGTTTTTCTCCAGAAAAGTACTGAACATTAATTAGGAGACGACATAAAAAAGATCCTCATGAGTAACACATATTAACCAGGAATTACCACATAAAAATATCCTGTGTTTAAAATAATTATCACAAAAAGGAAGAAATAGCTATCATAAAATTGTGTAGTTCTGAGAGCTCTGCTATCACATTTTCTAAGCTAAATAACATTTTTATTTGCATTTTTCAGATTCTAAAACAAACTGCAGGGAATGTGGTGGTTTGATCTCAAGTGAGTAATGTTTTTAGAGCAAACAATGACTCCAAGTGAATGCACAAATCATACATGAATTCCTGCTGAAGTAAAATGTTTCTGGAACTGATACTAATGGGTTAATAGAAGGGTGCGGGAAGGGAGAGGTATATCAGGAAAATGGTGTAGAGATAAAGTGTTTAGCATCTTTACCCTGATGACTATTCTGAAAAAATATGAAGCAACTGCATTTGAAAATAAATACATGTCAGGAAATCCAATAGAAGATTTCTGAAGTCATATGAACTTTTGCCCTGATTGACATGGCCCCAAAGCATCATTTTGATATTTGTAGATTCAGTTAGATGTCATTTTATCTAAACTTTCCCCAAAGCAATTGAACAAGTACTATTTAAGCACGATATCTGGGAAGTAACGTGCTACACATATCAATTCTTCAAAACTTCAATCCTTCTTTCCCACTGGAATCATATGCCTTTTCAGCCAAATATAGATATGGCTAGACATTTTTAGCAGTAGTAAAAATTACGATCCTTTCAGTGATAATTTTGTGATTGATTTAAAGGTGTTACTATGCATGACACATTTCCCTTACTGTGAATTGGTTTTACTTATCTTCAGTCATGTAAGTGGCATAAGTTCCTTGCATAATCCTGTTCACAATGTGATCCCCAATGGATTAAAATAACCCACTTGACTGTAGGAGAATAAGATGCAATAATGAAAAAAAAAAACAGCCTGCTAAAGCAGCAACTAAAGGGGGGAAAATTGTTCATTAGAACATTTATGTGCTGCCTACTCCCTGAATGGTTCTGGGCAGTTTACAAAAATATTATAAATAAATAAATAAGGAAGGAAGGAAGGAAGGAAGGAAGGAAGGAAGGAAGGAAGGAAGGAAGGAAGGAAGGAAGGAAGGAAGGAAGGTAGGTAGCTCAGTCTTGGGTAAATAAATATGCTTTAAACTGCCTTCCACAGAGTAAGACAGAACTGCCTCAACTCATATAAAGGCTCCACCATGGAAAAAGCAGAAGTTACAGTTGATGTTTGAGGTTATTTGAGACAAGATCTGCAAAAGGTCCCCAGTGAAGTCTACAGAGTATAGTGCAGATTTTACAAGTATAGTCAGTTGTGCAAATAAGGGGCTTAAGTCATATAAGGCTTTGTGCACCAAGTTGAGCCTCTTGAACTGGTCTCAGAAGGTAGCCAGCAATGAGTTCAGCTGTTTCAACACAGCAGTATCATGGCTTGCTTTGGGAAGCTGGCATTTTAGGAGTCTTAAAGTCCACTTCACAAATAGCACGTTTCAATATCCAAACTTAAGATTACCATCACTTGATGCTGCATTTTGTCCTCCAGGAAGGGGAACATTAAGCCTATCAGACTACACTGATAAACAGCTCCCCTCTTGCCACCAACATATATAGGTTGCCTATACATTATCAATGCCGGATCTAGATGGACCTCTAGTGTGCAAACATGTTACTTAAGAGGGAGCACAGCACTATGAAGAACAGAGATATCACCCAATTCCAGAAATCAGCACCTGGAACTAGCACTCATTCTGTCCTGTCCAAATTCAGTTTCAGCTTGCTCTCCCACACTTGCAAATAGCTTATTCTCCAATGTGCTCTCCCACATCCAGTAAAAAGAAAAGCAATAAGAAACAGGAGTGGATAAAGACAAAATTTTAAAAACATTCAGAATGTGGTGGTAGGGTCAAAAACACTACTTTCACATTTAAACAGAACATTTGGTATGTTGTTGATCATATGCCACTGAACTGAGCCACACACCATACTGAAATTTCTTCCATAAATGTATACCAGTAGAAGAAATTACAGACAACACTAAAAATGTGTTACTTACTGCAGAGTAAAAATGTGGCAAAAAGATATGTCCCCACTTGGGATGTACTGTATGCATACCCAGGATAAAATTCCTAGGGAAAGAAACTGAAAAGAGTGCCATATATTTACAAAGCTTTATAATGGGAGCAGTTGGGGGGGGGGCGGAGGTGTTTAAAAATAAGAACTGATTCAGGTTTTTTTGCTTTTTTGTTTTCTTCCTATTTCTGCCAAGGGGTGTTCTGAACATCTTTGCATATAGCCTCATGACTTATCTCCATTACCTCTTGCTGATTTGTACTTTTTCTAACCATAGGTAGAGGGTGAAGGTGGGGGTGGGGAGAGTGTTACATAAGTTTCCAAACCAGCTTGTGCACTCTCACTCTCTCTCCCCCCTTCCAAAATTAGCTTCTGCCCCTCAGTTCTATCCCCCTCCCCATGATTAGGCTGCCGCTAATTAAACCAAACCCCCAAACCAGCACTTCTCACAGACAGGAAGAGATTTCTATCTCATCCCTAAAACTGTTCTCCATTTGCCTTCCATCTTCAAATCTCTGCAAACCCTGTTTCCTGCATTTTGCAATTTAGATATGCGGCTTAACAGCTTTAACCTGTCCAGTCTTTCCTGTAACCACTGGGTTGCATCATCATCACCACCACCACCGTTATCTGTAAGAAACCAATTAGAAGCATCAGCACATCAAAGAGGTTTAAACATACGTTTCAGACTCAAGCAAGAAAAAAAATGAATCAACTCCAAAAGGACTGTGAGAATTGAAAGAACAATAGTAACTGAAGACTAGGCTCTTTAAGAGATGTTTCTATCACACCAAAAGGAAAAATGCCTCAAAGCCTGTCTTGCTTTCAATTTGTACAAATGCATCTGACTGACCACTGACTATAAGTCAGGCTTGCTAAAAATATTCTTCAGCAGTGAATGATTTTCACATGGCTCATTGCTTTTAGTAGTAATTACTACACTGAGTTGGGCTATCAAGCTGTTGGTCTCCACATGCCTACTCCTCATTCTTTTTTTAGGAAGAGTATTTACTTATCTAGGAGAGATCACTGCATTTACATTTCAAGCTTTGACTACTTGGTATAATCAGGCCACTGAAAGTGAAATAGCAATACCCCACTATTATTCTAATTACAGCTAACAAAAAAGTAGGTCAAATGAAGTCTTCAGTGCTTGCAGAGGTTGTTATATCAAAGGTTGGCTGAAACACACCAGTCAATTAATGTAAGTGCATTTTATCACTTGACTATTAATGGGTGAAGCTGTTGATGGCTGAGCAGCTCTGAATCTATGCTCTGTTTTATTCTATGTTATCTTTCAACTTGCTATGTTCATTTTTACATACTTTTAATTTACTTTATAAAAAACTGGGAAGTCATCTATCTGCTCCAGCTACAACTCAATAAAATATAAAACAGGACTCAAGAATGGGAAAAGGAAGAAGTGACAGCATGTACACTCCACAACACAGATGCCACCCAAGCCTCTGAAGCAGCAGAAAATGGATGAATATACAAACAGACAACTTCAGTAAGCAACTCTGATCCTACTTATTCTCCAGATAGACATGACAATTATAACTCTTATAACTCTTTGGAATGGTATCTACACACAGAAATTGAAAGTCAACAGCTTACAGAACTTTCTTCTTCCCTGGTAGAGGACACCGCTCCTCCCCAGACTGCTGCTGTTTCTTCAGCAGCTGCATTGCTTATACAAGAAGGGGATGATATGGACTCAAAAATGGAGAACGTAACAGTCTTCATAGCTAGGCAATGCCTGCTCACAGTGCAAACAGTGATCTCGATCTTCGAACTTTTGACTTCAGTCAAAAATAAGGTTGACCTACTAATGAAGTCCTTTGTAAAGTATACTGAGAGTCACCCAAATAAAACAGCAAATGCTGTAAAGACATCTGCTGCTCACACCAACAAGTAACAAGGAAGTCAGTTGCTCAGTATTCTTGCTCAGTATACAACAGGGAATTTAGAGCTGACCCCACTCCTGAATCTTCTAGGAGAGAAGGAAATAACCGTAAGAGCTTAACTCTCAAGCAGAAAAAGAGCAGAGACAAGATAAGTGCAATTATTACTTATCACTTGACTTTATTAAGACTTAAGAAAGCTGTGCAAATTCAACGGCAAGCTAACACAATGCTGCTTAAAAGATAAAGTCATCCGTGAGTCAAGCTCAATTTAAATCAAGTGCACATCCATGCAGCTTTCTTAGCAGCAATATGGAAGTGATGTGGTATTTTCTTCTTCCAGATTTTTATTCTTGACTTCCCCATCTAGCCTACAGTCCTTGAATTCCTTGGGGAACTCCCATCTCAGTACTATCCTGACCTAACCCTGCTTAGCTTCCAAGCCCAGAAACAGTTGGTCAGGCATTGCCACCTGTCAAGGTACATCTTTCTGTTTGCATATTAGTGTTGATAAGACAGTAAGAAACTGAGGTGTCAGTATTTTACAATTGTCAGAGGAAAGGTGAAGTTTCTGTAAATAAAGCAAAAATGTAGAGATATGTTTAAGATAGAGAGCAAGCTAGAAATCAAGTAAACCATGTTTCCTTAGCACATGTTTGACATACTAAAGGCAATTGCTGCCTCTGTCATATTGCGCCATCACTTCTGATCCTTGGCCCTTAAAATGATTGAGGATGACCCCACTGATCCCAGGGAAACACCTTGGATAGCCCCTGTTGTCCCAGAGACTAAGAATAGTCTCTGGGATGAACAAGAGAGCCACTGGGGCAAAGCATGACTCCTGGTGAGAATGGCAGCACCGATTATCAGTTCATTGGAGACCATGAGAGCAGAGGTATCTGCAGAATCAGACAATTTCATAAAAATGACAAAACAAGCATTGTAATGCATGTACAAAACTGGCAGAGTTTGCAGTGCAGTGGCACTACACCCATTTCATCATTTGCTCCCCTTGATCCCCGTGCTGCTGCTGCACGGAACACACACACACACACACACACACACACACACAAATTAAGTAATGGAAAACAGCTGGGGAATTTCTGTAGTCTCCTGCAGGGCCAAAGAGATGGTAGACAGGTTGCTCTCTGCTGCCATCTAAGGAACTAGAGGAACATTTCTTGATCTTTTTTTGTTGAAGTTAATCCAATTAAGGATATTTTCCAGAAAAAAATTGGAGAATCTATAAATTCCATCAATCCATCATGATCTTGCTTATAACCTGTAATTTTTCAGAGATGTAACTTCATAATCATTATCAGCATTTTACCTTTCCCCTCAATTCTTATCCCCTTGTACTTCTTTTTACTTTAAAATGATTCAGTGCTGCACTGATTTATTTGTTTGTTTATTTTGTTCACTTTTCAAAATACAAGGTCATTGTCTGCCACATGCTGACTACTTCTTAAAGTTTTCTTACATTTTCTGTAATTATTTGTAATTATTATTTACTCAGTCATCTGTCTATGTGTGTGTATTTATATGAATGGCCTTTCACGTCTCACTTCACGTTTAACTCTGAATGGTCAATGGGTGCTCTGTAAAAGCCCAGAAAAGCAGTAGAAAGTTCATCAATGCCTCGGTATCCCTTTAGTTACTGATTTCATCAAACCAGTGTAAATTTGATCCACTCCAAAATTACTGTTATTCATATACTGCATAAAATGGAATCTGCATAGTTCTGAATCCATTTTATTTTCTGATAAAAATCAAGCATATTCTAATAGTCCCCCCCCCACCCCCCAATGCTATTCCACTAATCTGGAGCAGTTTCACAATCACCACACAGAAAAAAGAAAAGCTTAATTTAAATCCTCTTGGATTTTCTTTTCCTTTAATTATCTAAAATGTGTGGTTTACTCAAAAACATATTCATTGTATATTGTTACTTTTATTTAACTGTTCATGTCCTCTTCAGTATGAGAAATATATAATCACAGTTGGAATCCTAACCTTTACAAAAATATAATATGCAGTTATTACGTAAGGAAGAATTCTATCTAAAAGGGAACTGTTGGGTCAGTCTAACTTTAGTTCATTTTACCCATACTCAGAAGAGTATTCATGCTACCACATTTCATAACAGATATCACAGATGCTGGGAGACCTATTATGAACTTAACCTGGTACTTAGGCAAATATAAGATGACACAGAGAGCTAGCACTGGGTCCTACAGTACAGTCTAATCCATTCCAAATTCAAGATAGTGGTATTTTTTAATAGTAATTTTATTAAAAATTACAACTACAATGATAAAAAACTAATACAAACTAAAAAAATAAAGAATAGAAGGTGCAGAAAAGAAAAAGAAAACAGAAAAGAAATAGAAAAGAAAAAATAAGAATATAGTAAAGAAAAAGAAAAGAAAAATATAAAGAAATGACTTCCCCTTCATCACAAGTATCAATAATTTTAGTAACTTATCACATTCTCTTAAAATACAACAAATGATCTCTTCTTCCTGTATCCCATCTCTTATCTATTAAAAAATCCTTAAAAACCTGGTCATTTCAGTCCTCAAGGTAGCAAAAGTCCATTAAGGGTTACCAGAGATAACACAACCTTGATGAAATAAACCAACTTTATATTCCTACCTTTTACTTTTAACAATAATTTTTAGTCCCTCAAATAATGTCCTAGAATTTGATTTCTTTTCATTTTTTGTCTCTTCTACAAAATTCTTCAAAGCTTTAACAACCCTCTTTTGTAAATCCAATATAGAAAGATTATCCAGGTCACTCTCTTGGTTTGTTATTTGTATATCCCTTTTCATTATTAAGATATCAGCCAGCTTCTTTTGTATGTCCAGTGGAGCATCTTTTTCCATATCATTCTTGTAGCCTGTCATTTTTAAATCTACTTTCAGATCAGTCTCAATCTTGTCAGGTAAAACTTGCTCCTCTTTCATAACATCTTTTAAACACAGTCTATCTATAGAGGCAGACACTCTTAAAATTAACTTCTAGGTCCATTGTTCAAAAATATCCTTTAAGATGTCCAATGTTAAAATATTTTGCTTCTTTCTGTATTATTAACTCAATTTTTTCTTCTCCTTTAATTCTAATATTGAGTTTCTTCTAGTTCCCTCTAGTGTCCAACCTTCAAAGTCCCATCCTGTTGTTGTTGTTTTTTTTAAGAATTCAAAACAAAAGTATTTTCCCATGGGAAGGATTCTTATAATTAATTCCAAAATCTTATTTCAAATTTAACTGGACCCTTAGTCCATTTGTAATTTTCTAAAATCATTTTTTTAATCACCCTTTTGCTGTTTATTCCAGAAAAAAATTAAGTCCTTAAACTTGTATTTAAAACTTCTTTCACTAGGGATTGAAAGAAACTCCCCCAGTGCTGTAAAACTTTTCAGTCCAAAGGTTCCTAATAGCTGAAAAGCAGTTAACGAGCAATTTTTGAAAGTGATTAGACAAGGAAGTACGCAAATTCAGTGTCCTTAAAGGTGCCAACCATGGGTTGAGCAAATTGGAAAACCATGGGTTGTTCTCTCATCTCCCAGAACTCTAAACCCATGTTTTGTGGTCTCCTCACAAGAAATAACTGTCTGGAGCACTTGTGGCTGATCCCAGGTCCTCTCCTTGTCTGGAGAGGGATTATGAAGAGCCGGCCTACTCACCGGTTCTTCATTCCACCACGGTCATCACCTCCACTTTTAGTGGAGCCATCTTCAGTTTGCCCAGGAGTCCCCAAATTCAAGATAGTGTTATTCTGAGTTCTGAGTTATTTGTCAGTTGTCTAGAGTATATTCAGCAACTTAACTGAGGTGCTGGAATACTGGCTCCTGTCCTCTGGAACAGCATATTCATGCCCCCCCAAGTCTATATGTCCCCAATACTTTTGTCCTTTAGAAAGACTTTAAAAATGTGGCCCTTCCAGTAGGTCCTGGCCCTGGGCAATTTATGAACCTGTTTTTAATCCTCTTTACACACTGTCTTCAGTCATTTACAGTATGATTAAGCAGTTTTACAAATAAAATGAAAATAAAAAACAAATATTTTCATTGCAAGTACAGGAAAGTTCTAAATATTAATCATCAAAGTAAATGAATTATGTGTATGTATGTGTACACACACACACAAACACAAACCCACCCCACCCATCTATCTAACTGACAGTAGCATAATTAAAGCAAACAAGTGGATATTATTATTCAAAAGGTTATTTTTTTAACTGAACAATTAATAGATGTTCACCTTAGGAATTTTAAGAAAAAAAGAAAACCCTGCACATTTACATTTCACTAAACACACGTCAATGATTACAGTATGCTATTTTCTATAACATATGTAGCATATGGTTGTTGTGTCTGCCATGGGTCAGCAGAGGAAAAGAAAAGAAGACAGGGAGAAGAGGCTCAGCTATGGTCCTGGAGTGCAGCTATGCTGTCATAATGGCAAATGAGTTGCCTGGCTGCTAGCCAGGACTGTTGTGGGGCAGATGGAGTCAGCATTCTGATTGGCCAAACCTACTATATAGCTGTTGGGGTCTAAAGCTGGGGAGAGAAACCCTGCTCCTTAGTTACTGGGCCACTGGAATGTGCAATTGCCAATTTTTGGCCCCTGAAGGAGAAGAGAGTGAAGATGTTGGCTGGAGGCTTCCTTGAGAAAAAAGAAGAGAAGTCCCAGACAGGCCCAAAGCAGACAGGGGACAGAGGGAGGTGGCTGGCCTGCAGACAGACGCCTGGAGCCTTCAGGGAAGCCCCAGACCAGGAAGGGCAGGGCAGAAAGCCCAGAGGGAGGTGCATCCCACAATATCTACACAGAGGGAAGTTGTGGAGGTCCTGAAAAGCACAAAGAAAGTAACTCAGCCAATTCCATTCCTGTTTCTCTCTTAGTGAAACGCTGAGGGGAAGGGAGGAGGAGAAAGTAGGGTGAATTGGTAGCTAAGCAACAGAGTGGGTGGTTGCTAGCAAAGAGATCTGTGGGAGAGATAGAGAAAGTTAGAGACTGAGAAGTTTGGACTCTCTGCTTAAATAGTTCTGATTTTTCCCTTAATTCCTGAAAACATACCTGTACATAGTAAAAGAACAAAAAAAAAAAAAAAAGGCTTTCCCTGTTTCTGTCTCTGTGAAGCAAGTGTTCTCCTTAAAGACACAGCTATAAAAGAACTCTCAGTCATGCTGTGACAACATGGGACATGATTCATCCACAATTAAACACTTTCATGTCCCAACGATTTCAGTAGGAGAATTAACCATATGCTTAAATGTCTATCAGTGGATCAGTGCACATGGAGTAGTTATACAAAGGCTTCATATAGCTTTAGAAACCAGATGGATGCTCGTCCAACAATATTAATTCATGTAACCTTACAATTTTAATTTCTGATACTGTAGAATCATTCTTAATGAAATATCAAAATAGTTCTTAATGAAACATCAGGACTAAGACCTCATTGAATTCCTTGCTAGTTACATTGTAAGTGTACAGCACTTCAGAACTCTGGACAGTTCCAAGATAGGTTCAAGACAGCTACTTTCTGATTTGCTTCAGTTTATATATTTCTTTTTCCCAATAGTTCAGGACAGAAATGCACAATAACAGACTTATTATAACCAAGTTCTTGTTCTCACATAGTGTTTTTCAGTTTCCCTAGAATGGGTGAAAATCAAAACATGTCACCTAGCATGCTATTTTTTGTTTTCAAGAGAATTATAAGAAAAACAAGAATATAATTAACCTGGTAAATTAAGAAAACTAGCCATATGGATCTCATTTACATCTAACTGGATCTAAATGGAACTAATATATAAAACTGAAAGGATACATGCAAAAGTGTGAATACTCAAGGTCAGAAAACAAGGACCTCCTTGCCTTGATCTCCTAGCACAATATCTCCCCCATTTCTCTATTTCTACTAGTAGCCTCATCTCCACAAGTGAAGGGGAAAGGAGAGAGAGGGATAGAGAGGGAGATAGAGAGAAAAGAAAGATGCACCAGAGCCTGTGTTGCATCTGCTGCTGTTTTCAACAAGATAAATTGATCAGGTTAGAAAAAGGGAAAAACAGCAGAAGTGAACATTTATGTATCTGTAAGACTTCTGTAAGCATTGAAAGGTTTAATGTTTTGCAAGCACTTCAAATGAGTGCTGTCAAGTTTGACCTCTTCCAGGGTGAGACATGGAGCTATCATCCATAATGAACAGAGAATTCACCGTATACCTATGGTAAGATTGATTTGTTGTTTGATACTTTTCCAAAACCCACAAATCACTTTATGAGGGAAAAAAAAATAGTTCTTTAAAAGCTCCAGTGAGCTGGGTAGCTGGGCAATGAAGTATCAGAGTAGAATTAAAGTTGAGATAAATTAGAATAAATTTAGAAATAGGAAATAAGCAACAATGGTGTACAAGCTAGTGGAAAGTTTACTAAATTCATATTTACTAATATACATCAGATTAACTTCATGGTTAAGGAGTAGGGGTGAAAATAAATGTATAGCTGTCAACTAGGAAAGAAGTCCAGAAAGCCACTCCCAAGAAGCTGAAGTGGTGAAAGCTGAGGAGGATTGATAAGGATCCAGGAAGATCCAGAAGAGACAATTAGTTTAGGTATAAACTATAGGCATAAGATTCACAGGAGTTGGATTAAAGACTCATCTAAGCTAAAATAAAAATAGGTATTGTTTTAGAGAGGACCAGTTCTTCTCATGAGGAAATCAGTAATTTGTATTTCTCAGACACTGATTTTATTAGCAATTTGTATTTTTCTAAACAGTGATTTCAATTCAGCCAGAAGGTTTTTTAAAAAAATACATCAAGGAGTAAATGCCAAATTTTAATCTTTCCTGCAAAACTCTCAATTCATAATTACTACGTTTTCCATTTGAATTATTATTACTAATCATTTATTTTATACATTATTGATTTATTTTCTTCACTTGCAGTCTATGACTTTCTGGTATGCATCTCTATGTCTGACATTTCAAGTAATTCCCCTAAAAGGTCATTCATTCCTCAATAGTGATGAATAATTAGAGAAATCCTTGCTTTAAGAGGAGAAAAAAAATGTCTCAAACTGTCTATCAAAAGTCATACACTTATGGACTGTGAAGTAATACATTTTTTTTTATTCAAAACCTTTAGAATGGAATATTACTATTTTTCTAATGGTTCTTCAGCAGTCCTTCAAGATTTCTACATGGGTTTCTAACTGCATAATTTTTCATACTTAAATATTTTAGCCTTAAGGGGCTGGCAGACTAGTACAGAATACTAGTAATCAATTAGGGCTGTGCAATACTTTGGATTTAATTCCCAAAGATGCTTCAGAGCATACAGGGGTACGACATGGCACTGGTCTGCAACTCTTTAAGGAAGTCGCTTTTCCTTCTCCACAGATCCTGCAGCAGTTGTGGAATCCTAAGAAAAGATGTAACTTCTTTAAAGAGCTGATGATAGGAACTACTTTTGCTCTGAAGCATCTATTTGGAATTGAATCCAAACTACTAAATAGCCCTAGCAAACATAGCATAAAGTGTTATAGTCACTGGCTTGGGTCCTATTCTGGGTTCTTTATTGTAACAGCTGGGAAGAGATAGAAAGCCGCTCCCTTAGGTAGTTCAGAAGACCATAATTATAAAATAATCTGAATGTCACTTAGTAAACTTAAGCTATGGGATGTGCTGCCATCAAATTTGGTGATAGGCACCAGTTTTTAAAGGGAAAAGTGAAATTTAAAGAAAATAGAACTATCAATTGCAACTAGTCTTAATGTCTTTAAACTTCTAAACTGCAAGCAAGCCTACCTTAAACCCCAGCAGCTGGAAGCTGTAATTAAAGAAGGCATTTACCCTTCTCTGCGTGCTTGTAAGCTTCCTGGTTCCTTCTGGTCAGCCATTATCAGATACAAAATGCTGGGCATTTGATCTGATTTAGCAAAACTCTTATTCTAAGTTAGCACAAGATACTCTGAATAACCACCAAAAAGCGGAAAGAAATACATTATATCTAGCAGCTGAGCTTGCTTACACTAGGTTTTTTTCCCTTCATCTATACTACGTTTGAGACATAAACACTTAGTTGATCTACAAAGAATCATAACTCAGAACATTCTTCTTCACTTAGCCTAACTAACTAACTAACTAAATCAGAGCCGTTGTAGGGATAAGAGGTGTGTTGTCCTGGGATCATGATGAAGAAGGACATGTCTTTTCTTTCTCTCCACCCAATCTTCTTTTCTTTCTGTATCACATCTTACACACTCTAAACTGGCTGTCATTTTCTCTCTAAATTCTATCTGGGATGTTCTGGAAGTGTTTTTGGCTGAAAAGTGAGTTCAAAAGTGAACAGACATCCACAGAGATGAAATCACTCATGGATGCAGAGCTGGATGCCATTCATTCATTCATTCATTCATTCATTCATTCATTCATTCATTCTTTCATTCTTTCATTCTTTCATTCTTTCATTCTTTCATACGTACATACATACAATTTATACAGCCACCCAGCTTATTTCCATCACTTTGGGTGACTTACAGTCCATCTTTAAAAAATCCAAAAACAAAACTTAGAGCAGAACCATCTGAACACCATACAATATGCCAAGGACCACAAGAAACAACATATCTCATTCAACCATGAGAGTCAGCCTCACCTAATATTCTGACCCCAGCTTTTGAGAGAAGAGACAGGTTTTTTACCTAACAAGAATGCACATTTTGAAATTTGTCACCTTTTAAAGAAAATGTAGGTGAAGTAGAATAATCCTTATGTAACTAAAATTCAAGCAATTGTTTTATACTTCCTCTGGTCACATAAAGCATTTAGAAATAGAACTTTCAGTACCCCAATTAAGACAATAGGATTAACATAAAACCACGTTAAATGACCTTTTGTCTATAAAGAATGAGCCTCTATAATCAGATATTTCCTAGCAATCTAAAACCTCCTTTGTATTGTACTTTGACACTGCTCTTTTACCTGATTTTAGGTAACTTTTTCATAGATCCAGTAGTTAACATCCAGAGCTACAGTGTGCAGATGTTGTCCAATGAAGAAATAATGTCATTGGCTTCAAGTAAAAGCTACAGAATAATAAATAATAGCAATAAATTAATTAGCATGACTTATAAAGCTATTTTTAATATATATATATTAATTTTTATATATAATTTATTTATATAAAAATAAATAAAAGCCAATGCATCCCTGAAATAATTAAAGTGTACATATCCTGAGGTGGGAGTGATCTGAAGGCTACCTTGGCTTTATCCCCCAAATCCCATATTGGGAGGAAAATTAAACCCATCAGATTAAACCCAAAGAGAAAAAAGAATTTCAGATGAAACCTTGGAAAGGCATTACTTGGTCCCTTGATTCAAAGACTGAGTGACAAAAATGCAGCCAGAAGATGGAAAATATTTTTTGCTAGCTGCGTGATACAGTCATTGGGGAGTTTTATAGACCTGCTGTGACTGAGAGCTCCTAAGCCTCTAGGTTAGCTGCCTGGGTGTGCTCTCTGTGCATGTCAATAGGATTTCCCCCCCGCCCCAGGAAAGAAATGAAATAATAGCAATACTTCCTTTACCATGGCTGGTTTGTGCTAAATGACGGCTTTAAAAATAAATCAAAACACTGCAGTCAGCTATGTCTGAAATATGTTTGCTTTGGTGTTATGAAAATTGCAGAGAAATAACACTGTCTTTCTGGTACTGTAATGGTATGTGGGAATGACCTTGCGATGCTGGGCTCACAGACACTGCTTAGGGAACAGTCAGATAAGAGACAGCATAGCCCACAGCTGAATAGTGGGCAGGGCAAGAGGCTCAGAAGAGACCCTCCCTAGTTTCTCAGGCTGTAAAGGAGACAGGGAGAGAACTATATGTTCAGACTTGCAAGATTCTGTTCATGTAGCCTTACAATAAAGTAGAATTAGCTCATCTGGTTGTGTTTCCTGTCTGGTCTACTTGGTAAGGCTGACAGGTACCTTGACTAAACAATGGTACTGTCCCAAAGACTAAATGAAGAAAATGCCTCCCCCCCCCGGCCAAAAAAAAGAAGGGAACAAAAATCTGCTTGGCCAGTTTAGCTCAATATACTCTTTACTCTATGCAAATACTATAATCCTGGTAAGAGGATTGGTGGACAGAGACTTACACACAGTCATCAATCCACCTGATTAATTATTTGATATTAGTCAATATTACTCTAAGAGCATTCTTCGCTCTGGTCCTATAAAGCATTGTTACAAAGATAGAAAAGACCACAAAATAAGAATTTTCTAAGGAAAGGTTTGGTAAAAAAGAACAGAATGAAAATCCTGGAAAAACAAAAAAGAATTCATTACCTCTTTTTCTAGTACTGAATCCCTGTTTTAAAAATGCAGACTTTTGATACTACATTGACAAACTAGAATGAATCCAGAGAAAACCAATTGGGGTAGTTAAGGGCTTTGAAAAGAACAGCTGAAAGAGTTGGGTAATTTTAGCCTGGAGGAGAAAACAATCAAGGGGAAACTTGATAGCTGTTTTTAACTAGTGGACTTTCACAGAGAAGATGACATTTGTTCTCTGTTGTTTTAGAAGGCAGGATTAGAACTATCAGATAGGAACGGCAGGAAAGCAGATTTCAGCCACACATTAAGAGATGCTTCCTTGGGAGATAATGGGCTCTACTTCACTGGAAATACTTATCCAAGGGATGGAAATCATGTAGCTGCATCCTGCATTAGATATCCTTTCTAAACCAACAATACTACACATTAATGTTGCCTTAGCATGGTGGTATCCAGAAGGCATATAACACATAATACAGCAAATTATTAGCCATTTAGGATAAATTGGGATTTTACTTTGGCCCATATTCAGAGCAACAAGAAATCATGAGATATTTATATCACAAATTTCCCTGGATTTCAAATACAGTGGTTGTCATTTATCTTCTGTTCCCCCTTTGCTGTACTTTAACTACCACCTACCTTGCAAGAAACTATATGGAGCAATTTAAGATTGCTCTGTTACAATGGGCTTATAAAGCAGATTATTGTCATTAATGGATGTAACCTGAATGGCAAACCTAAGGAGAGGCACTTGATGGAAGGTACTTTTAAGGATAATTATCTAGGCAACAAAAAAGGACAGTCAGAGTTGTGTTCCCTTGAAAACTTTGCAAAAGACTACCTTTAAAAGGAGAAAAATCAATTAATAGACACAGAAAAATGAGGACATCAGCAAGCACTAAATGACAAATCAGAAAGATATTAGGTTGAACTTTGTTTTAAACTATCAAAATGATTTCTAGAACTTTCATGTGAAAAAGTTATACTGGTCTGCAATTCAAGTTAAATTGTCACAATCTACTGACTAGGCCATTCCAACTAAAGACAGTAGTTTACTTTAACTAGAGTAGTGGGGTGAGGGATTGTCAAAAAAAGTCACAATTTTGCATTCAAAAACCTTCCTTTTTATAGTTCAATTACCCATGGCAGTGGTTTGAAATTTGCCTCCCTGCATTACACTGTTGTGTTTTGGGGTATGCAACAATATGCAGAGCACAAAAAAGTAAAAAACAGTAAGGCAAAACAGAAGGCATAACATAAGAAAACATACCTAAAAACTAGTTTACACTAACACCATTCACACTACTTCTCCACACCATCCTATCCTTGTAAACCATGCTTACTTCTGCCACATCCATACATCATTTCAGATACTGGTTTTTTTTTTTGGTTTTTTTAAATTTCCGACTCCTCTCTTTTTGAGGATCTCATTGACTCGATTCAACATTTTTTGTCTTCTCCTTCCTCCCAATCCATTCCTTCTATCTTTATAAATTTGTTTTGTAATTTGATTCTCATTATACGACATTTCTTCAACAAATATAATTCATACTGGTCACTCACTTTTCTGCTGAATCCACATTAATTCAGCATTAATTCATTAATTCCACCTCTTCTTCTTTTACCGCACAGACTTAAGGATCCCATTCCCACCACATACAATTTACTTCTGTGTTTCTCCTGATCCATCTAATTCTCACTTCTGTGAAATAGTGTGCATGGAAGCACACTCTTAATACACAATTTGCTTCTTTTGACATTCATTCATCACAACACCTCACATACTAATCCACATCTTTCTACTAGCATTTGTAGGTCTTAAAATTGTCCATATACTGTCCCATCTTTAATAAGCATTCTATCAAAGGACACAAATTAATCTACTTGCTTTAGTTTTCACCATGTATGACTTTCAATTGTTCATTTCATTATCCTTATCAAACTTAACTACCTTGGACTTTGGTATATTAATTTTCAGATCCATACATCTCATTGCATCATATAGTCTAACATTTCCTTCAGATGATTCAGTTCCTCAATAAATAAGTACACTTCACTAACCAACCCATCTCTGCCATCACCACAAGGATGCCTGATATATTTATCAATAAATGCTTCAAACAAATAAGAAGACATCACTTCCTGCTCAGTATTAATGCATTCACTAAGCATTCACTATTTCATTTATTCTCACTCATGCTTTACTTCTATCACATACTACTCATCACACTGAGCAAATCTTCTCCATATTGTATAAAACATACCATAAATCAAGTACTCCCTTTATCATATGCTTTCTCTACATTAAGAACATCTTTGCTGCATTCATACATTTCTCAACGATCAATTGAATAATAAAATCTTTTCTACACACCCTTTGCCCAGCATAAAGCCACATCACTTCACTTACCAAATTTTACTTATCTTCAGTCAGAATTCTGACATCTTCCCAGGCACACTTAACCAATTATTCCTCCAGTAATTTTTACATTCACTCCTTCTACTTTCCCTTGGTATAGGAGAGCAATATGGGCATTATCTCACTGTCAGACAGAGATGCAGTCTTCAGAGACATCTTAAAGAAGAAACATAACTACTCCATAAGCAAACCACATCCATATTTTAATATTTCTGCAACTATATCATCTGCACTTGCAGCTTTACCTTTTTTTTTTTTTACCAACTTCACTTTTACCATTTATACCAGCATTTATAGTAGTCATATCAACTCCACTCTTCAGCATATCACTATCACTCCTATACAGGTTTCTAAAATACACTTTCAGCATTCCCTCATTTCAGCTGTATTCCAAATAAGCTACTCAAGATAACTCATATGATGTTATGTAGGAAGTCATCTAGATGGCCTTGAGGGAATATTCAGAAGCTGTTACAAAATCAAAAAGGATAGAAACTTTCCTTGAGCCCCAGGAAAGGAGATAGTATTAGAAAAAGTCTCAGGCTGGCTCCTCCCCAACTTCACTGGAGTATAAGAAAGAGGGGAGGAAAAACACAGGAAGACTTGTAAGATTCTCTCAATAAAGCTTAGTTCTAGTCTTCTAGTGGAGTCTATTTCCTGATCTGGGCAACCTTGAAGGGCTGACATGATAAAAATGAAAGAGAAACTGATATATGTACATTAATACCAATACAAATTAAAGTTTTTGGGAAAGAAACATCATACAACTTTGTAAGCATAAACAATCTTTTTTTTTTTTCCAAATGCACCTTAACCAGGATACCATGGCGGGGGGGTGGGGGTGACTGTTACTTTTCCTCTAGTGGAAAAAGAAGACCAAGACATGTTAGATTCAGGATGGCATTTGGAAAAGTGAGATGCAGAAAAATAACAGTTTATTTTAAAAGAATAGCTTCCTTATTGGCTTCTCCTACCTTTTCTGACTGAAATAACTCTGAATTACCTTTTCTTTGAAAGAAGGAATTACCCTGTTTGATGATGTACTAGAGTCAATTGGCAAAATGCCCTTAAATGAAAAACAGGCACCTGTCTGTTACTATTTTATGTGCCAATCAAGTCCATGCTACCCACACACTCACAATTTAATTTCCCTTTCTTCCTCTTACAGGCAAGTATAGTAAAGATGTTAATTTGACTGGCAGGTGAAATATAAACAAAGGATAGATTCACTGAACAATGCAGCATCAACTAAAAACACATTCTGGGCTGCTATCTAGCAACGAGAAATGTTTTAAAATCTATGCTAAATCTAGCTATCTTTTATAGAAATTATATATAATGGAAAAGTGGAAAGGGCTTTCAACTTTTTTAGAAAGAATTACTGAGTGGCATTCTTTATTCTAATCACCCCACAGTGGCTTTTTATATGAAAGTATCTGGAATACATTTGTGAATACTAAGAGCTTATCAGCACATCTTGCTTGACATTGCATGAAGATGCCCCACTAACTGAGGAAGACATGAACATACAAGATAATCCATACAACTGGCCTCTGCTTCACCACAAAGGCAGTCCCATCCAAATTTTCTTGTTCCACTTCAAAAATAGTATTTTGCAGCTTCTTCCAATACAAGCTATGCCATGCAGTCCATCTGAATACAAGGTTAGGAGAAGATGAGGTTTGAATCAGAAATCTACAACTCTGTGACCATCTGGTGAACCTTCAGAGAATGCAGTTTGCAACATTTCCCCAATTGAATTTTGAGATTACTCAGGCTGGGTATTGGATCTTCTCACCAGAAAAGTCTGTAAGGCTTTCCTGATCAGTCTGAAGACAACCTCTATTGTCTCTGTTTCTCAGTGATTCAGAATTCCCAACTCTGACTTCAGTCTTAAATTCTTGATTCCTAATTATATCACTTAAAGGACTTTGAGACTATAGTTTCAGAGAACTGCAATACATTGTAATCAAATTACTACGATGTAAATCATCTTGTAAGGATGGTATACTCATTAACCACAACAACTACCACTTCCAGATATTTTTTCTTCAACAGCTGGCACTGGGCATGCCATGAGGAAACAAACCCTAGACATGTACAGTATAACCATAAATCTCAAAAATATAGTATGTCTCATGATTCCCAAGTACGTAGATGCCTTATGAGAGAGAGAGAGAGGAGAGAGAGAGAGATTTCTTCATCACTTTTCAAACAGTATCCTAGAGGAAAAAGACAATGGCAACTCAGTTTATTTCCCGAGGGTCATTTTCCTTTCTCCAGTAAAGAAAATCCTTTCACTTATCTGCAGACAATTCAGCATTCTACAGACAGGTGGGGGTTATTTGTACACAAGCCTGTCTTTTCCCTTGGAGAAGCTATTAGCTGGTCCAGAAGGGAAAGATTACGCTTCAACATCTCAGGAAAAGAGATGCTTCTAATGTGGGAATCAGTCTATCTGCCTTCTTCTTATGGAAAAGGTGGGACCATTAAAGATCAGGTACATAAGAACAAGTACATGAACACATTTTGATCTAACCTTTTGTCACTGCCCTTCCAAACGGGGAGCAGGGAGAAAATTGCCTCAGAAATATAACACCTTTATCCAATTACTTCATTTTCTTTTTAAAGAACCACAGCTTCCATTAATAAAATCCTGTACAGACTTATGCAAGTTCATTCAGCAAAATGTCAATATATAAAAAGTGAAATATAAAACATATACAATAGGATCAATGGGAAGAGAAAGGTGAGAGTGCTGGGGGAAAGGGGGATAGAAAAATCTTAAAGGTTCATTCTAAACAAAGGGCCTGTAGTCAGCTCTTCACTACACAATTTTTGCAACATAGTGTAAAACTGGGACATCCATCATGTACACACACTCTCTTTGTGGACTTGTAACATCTTGGCAACCTGGAGTGGACCACAGATGTTAAAAGATATTAGAACACTTGAGGGAAAGTTCATGAAACGGTGTTATGTCAACTTCACAGCTGCTGCTTCCTGGAATTCAGTGATGAATTTGGCATAAAACTCACTTTTACACCACTGAGTTTTGGATGAATTTCGAGACAGAGGGAATGGGAGAGCATCCATGGATTCTAATAAGCTTTGGGTAAATCTCATGTTAAGCCTAAAAGTGGCTTATTTACCAAAGCTGCTGTGTCAAATTAATACAAATGTTTATGAAATGGCACAGATGTGAAATAAATAAAGCTTGGAATAATAGATTTGTACAGAAAATACAGTGCTGTTAAGAGTTAAAGCTTTGGAAGTATATTAAATTAAATAAGTATGTTTACTATATACCAGATTCACGATTGTATAATATTCGAGGAAAAAAAAGTTACTTATACTAACCTATTTGAATAAATGATTTTAAAAGCAATTTTGAACCACAGTCTGCAAGCCCAGATACGTGTGAAGTGTGCACAAAATAGAAAATGTGATTTATTTTAACCTTAGAAAAAACACTGGGTCCCAGATGCCCGCCTCAACCATTCTGGCTAGGTTGCAATTTAGTAGAGAGAAAAAGAGAGGGAACATGTTGGTTCCTTCCAGTTTTAGCTGAAACAAAATTTGAATGATTCTAGAATGATTATATGAGTAAAGAGTAAAGGCTGCTGCAACTCTCAGGATCACAAATTCAGCATCCTACTTGCCCCCAATCTTCCTAGTATCCTCTTTCCCCTCTCTTTACTACTACCCCACAGCTGTCAATGTCTTTTCCTTACTGCCCTGAACCTCTTCTGAGTAGAACAACTACATTTCAGTCAGTGCCCAGAACAAAACAGTCCCGAAAATATTCAGATGGTCAGAAAGGAAAATGGAAAACTCAGAATTCCTGAAACACATTTATAATTCCTAAAGATTAGCTGGTCCAAAACAAGGTAATATTTTTGGATTTACAGTTATGTCATGACTTAGTTGCCATTTTTCATGGTATAAAGCTCTATCCTTGTTATTATCAACATAATATTCTACAATGTAGATTATTCAATAAAGCATGGTTAATTAATGACAGCTTAGTGTGATGTGTGAATTCATTCACTGTAGACAAAAGATAGCAATATTAACAAATATTTTAACAGATAAACGTAATTTTCTACATTCTCAAATATGTTGCCTATGTTTCTGAATAAAAAGAATAGAACAACACTAGCAAAAGGTAAAACAAACATTCTTTTCTCCCCAAGAATATGTGAACAGAATCTTTTTGGAATCAAGCAGCACAACAGTGCATTAATCAGAGGTTAGTTAAGAACTGGAAAATTATAGGACGCAAAATTCATTCATATTAACTTGAATGGATTAAGTTACTTAAGCAACTAAGTCTACTTAAAACTGATAGTGAAAATTGAACTCTGCAAATTTTACACCTTTGTTTTCATCTCTTTCCAAAACGGTTCTAAATATAATTCCAAATATTGAAATGTTGAAAAACCAGGCTAATATTTTCTGGAATCACACCTGACTGAATTCCTAGGAGAAAGAAGTTGTTCAACAGACATTGGGTACTAGCTACAAAAAGCTATCGTTTGAAATATATTACTGAACTTAGCACAAATTATATAACAGCAGAAAGGAATTAATTAACCCAGTATGTCTGCCAGAATTAACAGGAAAGAAAACCAACTGGATCCAAGAATAACAAAGCAAAAAAAACTCAAGAAACTAAAAGATATGCTGTGGTGCTGTGGCCAGTTGAGGATAACCATATGCACCCATTTTTTTCTGTTTCTCTCTCTGAAAGTCTTGACACACAAAAATACATGTACCATACATGCATGCATATCCACAGAGAAACAAAGGACACAGCATGTATACAATTTTATATTCCATTCAACTGAACAAAATATCTTGATTTGCAAAATGTGGAGGATACTTCAACCTCCCATATGAAAATCGTACTTCTATATATTCAAATACTGAGGTTGAATCCGTAACCCATGTTGTATTAAAGTGTCCAATCTGTACACAGAACTGTGATCCAAATTTATAACTAAGAAAGTTTAATCTCCTTCATGACAAGATAATCACTGCTTTCCTTTTAAGTGACCAATTTTTAAATGTATCTAGGGCAGTGCCAATTTTTTTTATCTCTAACTTTGGCATATAGGAATTAGCTGGTGCCCTCCTCACAGCTTTACCTGTTTTTGTCTTCTATGTAATTTATATACATGAATTTTTTTAACTGGTTTAATGTTTTAATGTTTGCTGGTTTGGTCTTAGAGAAGAGGAGGTTGTTAACTACCAGAACTAAATTAAATTTATCATCCTTTTTTACAAAAACCCATACCTGATTTCTCCTCCTCCACCCTAGCTTGTTTCATTTCAGAAAAACAACCATTTTGTTTCACCTATTGCTGGAGTCAGGAATTCTTCTCTATTTGAAATCTCCATAATTCTATCATTAGAGCTCAATTAATCCCTTGCCTAGCTCTGGCATATAACATTCTAATAAAATCTCAGGAATGCACATACTAGGTCTGCATAGCCAGTTCACTTCCAGCACTTCAAAGTCACTTCTCACACACATACAGAGATAAGTGGGCAATTTCCAAAGCAGCGGAGTGAGTGTGGAAAAAATGCAGATGCTTTATTGATTTGAAAAGAGATGCTTTGTATGTTCTCCCACATATTCCTGCCACACATTCTTCAAAAGATTTGAACAGCCTTAGTAAATGCATTCTTAAATACAGATATATCTTTAGGAATGAGAGTGAATTATGCTGTAACATTGAGAGATGAAGAACTGAACATGGAGATCACGGGAATGTTAAACTTTATATCAGTGGTTCTAGTTACTTCAATAATAAACCCCCAAATTACAATCAATCGAGGACCCAAATGGTTTTCACCAGCCCCAATCCCTCTTCTTAAGAACATATGAGAACTACAAAACAGAATAGAGTGCTGCTCCTCAGGTTCTACTCAGCCATTTCCAAGATACCCATTTCCATCAGCTTGCCTATTCTAGTATTCCAGAATAATACTCATACTCTTTTGTGTGTTTAGTCTCCTCCCAGGAAACTTTTTTTTCCTAAAGATTTTTTAGTTTAGTTTTCAGTACTTCTGTAAATGTTCTGGTCACATCAAGTCTGCTGATAGTGCGCTGCTGCATATGAAAGACAGATACCATTTTAGTTATAAAAGGATCAATACTGAGAATGAGTTTGCTATGAGTAAAAAGATGCTGCAGATGTATATTGTTATGTATTAGAGCTATGTGTTTTTTGCTTTATGAAACCATTCTCCTGCCTTCAATCTTTTTCCCACTTCTGAAACATGATTCGTAACTGCCTCTGTATTGCAAAGTTTTTTGAAGACTTCATAATTGCTATCTCTTTTATCATTCCTTTTCCAAAGGGTAAGAAACAAATTCTTATCTTCAAGATAAATTTCATATTTAGGCTTAAGTCTGTCCCACACTTTTGACCAGTTAACTCAAAATATGAGGATTAGCAGCCACAATTTCCTAGTGGTAGGGCAATTCACTGTTCACATGCTCAACTGTGCTCTTTCTCATTCTTTCATATGTTTAAGAAAGAACCAAGACCAGAGGCTAATGAGAAGGAGGCATGCTTCAAATTAAAACCTGCTATTAATATGGCACATTCATAAACACCATCCTTGCTTAAAAATATATTAAAAAAGCAGTCAAAGATTAACTTTTTATCAGACTTACTTTCATCTGTACCCAGCCACCGGCTAAAATTACAGATGTTTCATTACAAGACGACCTCCAACAGTGGAACATAATTAGAAAAGGCTGCTACTCTTTCCAGCTCATTTGGCCAGTGTTACTGGGGTTTCAAACTAATGCATACAACTGTCACCGTTGAATGCAACTTTCAACAACAGTAGTGTTTTCCTCCAAGACTGGCTTTTCTTTCCAAACTGTGAAAGCTTCTTTCTCTTAGCATTAATGCTAAGCTGTGTCTGCCAAACATGCTTACTTCACAGATCAAAAACCTCTGCAGCCTTTGGGATTCTAAATCACACTGAACATCTTGGAAGCTCAGCTCCTAATACTGAATTAAGTATTCCAGTATTAGTAGAGTAGGGAAAGAAAAATAGGAGTATCTTGCATTTTAGAGCAAAGTAGACAGATTCTCAACATATCACACTTATTTTTGTATGAACATAAATAGAGTTTACAGAGAAATCTTGCATGCAAAATTCAAAAATCTCTGTAATCCCTGTTTACACTGCGCACAGCAAAATTAAAGCAGGCTTAACTAAGCAGTGCTTGTGAATATTAATAAATCTATATCCCAAACCCAGGCTTTTTTTAAAAAAAAAAAAAAGGGCCAAAAGAGAATAGTTTTCAAAGTAATTTATATTTATACAGACCTTTTTGAATGTGAAATTATCAAAACACTGCACATTATAACAAATCAGGGTTAAACCTCATTTTAAAAACAAAGCATCAGATTATATTTAAATTACTAGAACAATATTCAGCTACAAAACAATATATATGTGTACTCCAAGCAGCTTTATACTGAGCAAAATCTTTGGTCCAACCAGCATAGTGTTGTGAACTATCCAGTTAGGGTCTCCAAGAGATTCAGAAAGATTTTCCCAGCCCTGCTGGTGAAAATAGTTTGTACGTGCAAAATATGTGTTTGGCCACAATCTTGGAGTACACAAGAATTTTTTATCAGGCCAAGGATGGTCCTTAACCTTTAGTGGAGTGCCATCCTCCAAAAATAATGGGCTCAAGATAAACATGTATTTTGATTTAATTCAATGTTAAGTGAATATGCATATTCCCCTGTGTTTAACAATTTTCCCTTATCAATTATATTAAAAATGAATTTGATAGCAGTTTCAAGAGAGGATCTGAGAGGGTAGAGTTATCAGATGTCCTGCAACAGACTCTTTTTGACAATGCTGCAAGATTATTCCTTTCTTAACAAGAAGCAGTATCCATTCCATTACTGCACCCAAACTTAGGTATCCAACTACTTAAAGGACAGTCTCCCCCAATACAACCCAACCAAAGATATTTTATTCAATGAATCATCATTAAATAAAGCTGCGGCTTAACACAGTGGGTGAACCAGATCAAAGTTCCTTAGCCCACACTAAGGTTGCAATAATGCTGCTAGTCCTGTTGGTGTAATAACCTATAACTTCCTATATACAACAGGTGGTACAGTGCTTAGTCAATATGGGAGATAAGAGGAATGTTGAGGCATCTGCCTGTGACACTTCCAGTAACATGGAAGATTCAGTTTAAATAACAAGAGAATCTCCTTACAGCCATTTCAATTATCTAGTATTCCTGCTTACTCAATGAATTTCCTATCCCACATATAGCCCCAAGTCTAAAATATGTCAACGGTACTCTTGTTTATTCATTTACACACTATCCATATTGTATTGTTCAATAAACCATTCATGATTGCATAGAACCATACAAAAACAACAACTAAAGCAAATCTGCAGAACAGATTTCATTCCGCTTCATATCTCACTCTTCTTCCCCTTCCTGCACGTGATGTCTGTGCTTCCCATAATGTTTACAAGCAGCAGCTTAGAGTAAGTAGCTCGAAGCATGAGAACCATCCGTCACACAGTTGTCCATAAATCAATCAGACTTAAAAAGCTTCTCACAATAACCATTCTGGTTTTCTTTCTGTTAAAACTGGACTTCTCCTCCGTTATTTTCTTGTCTCTGTCAGGGCTGATGGCAGGAACACAGGCAGCTGCAGCCCACATTATTCAGTGTAAATGAAGATGGTCATTTACTGCAGCTCAAATGGTTCATTAACTTGTCATCCTTAAATTCTGTGGCTGGGACCCAAAGCATGTAGGAGGCAACAACAACAACAAAAGAATATATAAAGGTACACAGCTATAAGCAGTCTGTCTATAAGCAAAGTATAGACTTTTCTAAAGGTTTGGCTTCTAGATAGGCTATGTAAGCCTACACGTCCATCCTGAATTACAACAGTTCTAAAAATTCAAGAATGGTTTAGGCTCTTGTCCAAAATGTTTCCACTCCTTCCACTTGAGGCATTCAAAAAACTATATACATGTGACATAATTGTATATTTGTATTTACATATGTATGTGTATATGTGTGTATATGTATATGTATATGTATATGTATATGTATATGTATATGTATATGTATATATATATGCATGTCCCAGGAGTGAGACCTGGCCTGTGGACATTGCAACTTTTTAATTGATACAAACCAGGCATCTAGGTGAAACATAAAAGCAGGATTTCATTGGCTGATATTTGATTCAATACCAGACACAAATCAATTGTTCTACAGAAGAGTTTCAGTACTGGCATTTTAACTTTAGAGCAGCCAAATTAACAATTAATTTGCCTGAAACAATTTAAGCTATAAAATCTCATATTTAACAAAATTCATGACTCAGAGCCCTGTAATGTCAAAAGGAGAAGAAGAGAATTTTGCTCTTTCTTTTTCCCAGAGGACTGGAAAACCCTCATAAAAAGCAGTGAGTACAGAAAATAAGAAAATTATTTGGTGACAATCAGTGGGGACAAATTGCCAGTGCAGATCTCTGTCTGATAGAAAGTGAATTTAAATTTGTTTTAATAAATTTGCAAAAATTGCACATTTACTCACAGCAATTTAAATCTCACCAGTTTCCCTTGATTGTCAAAAAATGCAAAAGCAGAACCAGTGAGTTTATTAAGCTGGCTTCAGTTACTGAAGTATGTTTTTAAAATAAAATATTTCCATGAGAGAAAACTGAAAAGCATGGTATATGATATATATTTGAAGAGATATTAAAATTATACCTTACTTCTTCAATGCAAAATGCTGAGTTCAAAAGCCAACTTATCTCTTATATGTAGCTGCAATTATGGTTGGTTGCACAGTCAGCCAGATGTTTAGACTGGATCTGGCATTTTAATCCACCTATTGAGTCCTTCCCAAGAATCTGTTGATTGATTGTGTTAAAGGTATTGTCACAGGGGATGATGATGATGATGATGCACTTCATAAATAAATAAATAAAGCCTATTGAAGCAAGGTAACTTCATTAGATTGAGTTTTGAAAAAGAGAATGCAACATATAATCAACACAATCTTCATTGGCTCCAAGTTCATTTCCAATCCCAGTTCAAAGTGCTGGCATTAAATTAGCCCTTCACAATGTAGGACAATAGTATTTGAAGGAATAAATTTTCCCACAGATGGCTCCCCATACCCAAGATATCAAGGTTATACTCAGAACTGGGCCTTTTCTGTATTAGCTCCGGATTCTCAAATAGTGCCAACTTTACCATCTCTTCAATGACAAGCAAAAAATGTTCTTATTCTCCCAGGAATTTTAATCAATGAATGTGCTATTTTAAACATAAAAATGGTTAGAAAGTTGTTTTATACTTTCAGTGTTTAATTACTGTGTCTCACTGCCTTGTCGTGGCGAAGGGGCTTGCGTAACTCAGTGAAGCCATGAGCTATACCGTGCAGGGCCACCCAAGACGGACAGGTCATGACAGAGAGTTCTGACAAAATGTGGTCCACTGGAGAAGGAAATGGCAACCCACTCCAGTATCCTTGCCAAGAAAACCCCATGGACAATGTTAAAAGGCTAAAAGATATGATGCCGGAAGATGAGCCCCTCAGGTCGGAAGGTGTCCAATATGCTACTGGGGAAGAGCGGAGGGCATTTCCAAGTAGCTCCAGAAAGAGTGAAGCGGCTGGGCCAAAGCCGAAAGGACGTTCAGCTGTGGATGTATCTGGAAGCGAAAAGAAGGTCCGATGCTGTAAAGAACAATATTGTATAGGTACCTGGAATGTAAGATCTATGAACCAAGGCAAGCTGGATGTGGTCAAACATGAGATGACAAGATTGAACGTCGACATCTTGGGAATCAGCGAACTGAAATGGACGGGAATGGGTGAATTTAATTCGGGTGACCATTATATCTACTACTGTGGGCAAGAAACCCTTAGAAGAAATGGAGTTGCACTCATAGTGAATAAGAGAGTGGGAAAGGCAGTAATGGGGTACAACCTCAAAAACGACAGAATGATCTCAGTGCGTATCCAAGGCAAACCATTCAATATCACAGTCATCCAAGTCTATGCCCCAACCACTGATGCTGAAGAAGCTGAAGTTGACCGCTTCTATGAAGACCTACAACACCTTCTAGAACTAGCACCAAAAAAAGATGTCCTTTTCATCATAGGGGATTGGAATGCTAAAGTAGGAAGTCAAGGAGTAATCGGAATAACAGGCAAGTTTGGCCTTGGAGTACAAAATGAAGCAGGGCAAAGGCTAATAGAGTTCTGTCAAGAGAACAAGCTAGTCATAGCAAACACTCTTTTCCAACAACACAAGAGACGACTCTACACATGGACATCACCAGATGGTCAATACCGAAACCAGATTGATTATATACTTTGCAGCCAAAGATGGAGAAGCTCTATACAGACAGCAAAAACAAGACCAGGAGCTGACTGTGGCTCAGATCATGAGCTTCTTACTGCAAAATTTAGGCTTAAATTGAAGAATGTAGGGAAAACCACTAGACCACTCAGGTATGACTTAGATCATATTCCTTGTGAGTACACAGTGAAGGTGATGAATAGATTTAGAGGATTAGATTTGGTAGACAGAGTGCCTGAAGAACTATGGACGGAGGTCCGTAACATTGTACAGGAGGCAGCAACTAAAACCATCCCAAAGAAAAAGAAATGCAAGAAAGCAAAATGGCTGTCTGATGAGGCTTTACAAATAGCTGTGGAAAGAAGGAATGCGAAAAGCAAGGGTGAAAGGGAAAGATATAAGCAACTGAATGCAGATTTCCAGAGAATAGCCAGGAGAGATAAGAAGGCCTTCTTAAATGAACAATGCAAAGAAATCGAGGAAAACAATAGAATGGGGAAGACTAGAGATCTCTACAAGAAAATTGGAGATATCAAAGGAACGTTTAGTGCAAAGATAGGCATGATAAAGGACAAAAAAGGCAGGGACCTAACAGAAGCAGAAGAGATTAAGAAGATGTGGCAAGAATACACAGAAGAACTCTACAAGAAAGATCTTAATGTCCCTGATGTCCATGCTGGTGTGGTCACTGATCTTGAGCCAGACATCCTAGACAGTGAAGTCAAGTGGGCCTTAGGAAGCATTGCTAACAACAAAGCTAGTGGAGATGACAGTATTCCAGCTGAGTTATTTAAAATACTAAAAGATGATGGCGTTAAAGTGCTGCACTCAATATGCCAGCAAGTTTGGAAAACGCAACAGTGGCCACGGGATTGGAAAAGGTCAGTTTACGTTCCAATTCCAAAGAAGGGCAACGCCAAAGAATGCTCAAACTATCGCACAATTGCACTCATTTCACATGCTAGCAAGGTTATGCTCAAAATCCTACAAGCTAGGCTTCAGCAATACATGAACCGAGAACTACCGGATGTACAAGCTGGGTTTCGAAGAGGCAGAGGAACTAGAGATCAAATCGCCAACATTCGCTGGATCATGGAGAAAGCACGAGAGTTCCAGAAAAATATCTACTTCTGCTTCATTGACTATGCAAAAGCCTTTGATTGTGTGGATCACAATAAACTGTGGCAAATTCTTAAAGAGATGGGAATACCAGACCACCTTACCTGTCTCCTGAGAAATCTGTATGCAGGCCAAGAAGCAACAGTTAGAACCGGTCATGGAACAACCGATTGGTTCAAAATAGGGAAAGGTGTACGACAAGGCTGTATACTGTCACCCTGCTTATTTAACCTATATGCAGAGTACATCATGAGAAATGCCAGGCTGGAAGAATCACAAGCCGGAATTAAGATTGCAGGGAGAATCATCAACAACCTCAGATATGCGGACGATACCACCCTAATGGCAGAAAGTGAAGAAGAACTAAAGAGCCTCTTGATGAGGGTGAAAGAGGAGAGTGCAAAAGCTGGCTTGAAACTCAACATTAAAAAAACTAAGATCATGGCATCTGGACCCATCAATTCCTGGCAAATAGAAGGGGTAGAAATGGAAGCAGTAACAGACTTCATTTATTTGGGCTCCAAGATCACCGCAGACGGAGACTGCAGCCATGAAATTAAAAGACGCTTGCTCCTTGGGAGGAAAGCTATGGCAAGCCTAGATAGCATATTAAAAAGCAGAGACGTCACCTTGCCGACAAAGATCCGCATAGTCAAAGCTATGGTTTTTCCAGTAGTAATGTATGGCTGTGAGAGCTGGACCATAAAAAAGGCCGAGCGCCGAAGAATTGATGCCTTTGAACTGTGGTGCTGGAGAAGACTCTTGAGAGTCCCCTGGACTGCTAGGAGGTCAAACCAGTCAATCTTAAAGGAAATCAACCCTGATTGCTCATTGGAAGGATCGATAATGAAGCTCAAGCTCAGATATTTTGGTCACCTAATGCGAAGAGAGATCTCTTTGGAGAAGACCCTGATGCTGGGAAAGATTGAAGGCAAAAGGAGAAGAGGACGGCAGAGGATGAGATGGTTAGATAGCATCACTGAAGCAATGAGCATGAAACTGAGCAAACTCAGGGAGGCAGTGAAGGACAGGAAGGCCTGGCGCAATATGGTTCATGGGGTCACGAAGAGTCGGACACGACTTAACGACTAAACAACAACAACAACTGTGTAATTTAATTATGCAAACATTTTTGGTGATTTTTGCCTGTTGTTGTTGTTATATACTTGCCAAATCTGTCAGAAATATACAAGGGCATGAGAAATGTTTGAAAATAAAAATGGGATTGTCATTAAAATGACCAATCTTTATTTTGCTGAGTTTTTTATCTTTTTCCTCTATGACAGATATAAAAGCTTATGATGCAGAATAACAACTTTGGTTGACTTTTATTGGCACTAATCAGTAACATGGAGTAAGGTTTTAAAAAACACACTATGGCTGTGTTAATATCATGTGTCTGACTTTATCTAGCAAGCTGCATTATAAACTATAATTTGTGGCTTAGCATGTTGTAGGAACCCAGACAGTGGAAGTTTATTTGGCACAACTGAATAAACTATAATTGAATTCTTTAATGAAACATAATATAGCACAAAGTATTAATCCAGCCAGGGTGAGGATGACAGGTCACAGATTTTTATAGTTAAATGTTGATATAGCCAAAGAAGGGGAAACTAAATATGGGATTGTGGATTTTTATACCATTGTATCTTTTTCACCTAATATTATATCTAACATTTCTTTTGCATTTTTTCTATATATTCATTCAACATGATGGGATCTAAATCATTTTCAATTTTTTTTTCAAAGGAGAAGAAAATGTGAAACAATTTTAATACTTAAAATGTACAATACTCAGGGAGAAATGTGGGGGCTCTTGCACATTATAGTTTTAAAGTTCTGCCATTATTGGTACAACCAATTCTGTAATTTCCATGGTTTTCTGTACTTCAGTTAAATCCCAAAGAAAATCAGGAGGAAATTCTTTTTTTAGATCAGAATAAGCAGCCAGGGAAGTTGCAGTGTGATAGAGAAACCTGTAACTGAAACAATCCTCCACTATCTCGTAGTATTATGGTAAGCTCAAGTATCCTCAAACAATATTCAAAAGCACCTGGCCAATCAGGTAGAAAAACAGAAGCATCTTTTGTACGGAAAGAAATCAAAAGACCAATCTCAGTATGGTATCGATTCCACCCTAAGACAGCATCTTCCCTGCATTCAAATCTTTGACATTCTGGGTACAAAACAGGAGTCCAGTTTCATTAGGTGACAACAACAACTTTTAAGGGAGCAGGGCAGATATAGCTAGTCTATATTCAAATTAAAAAGACATCTTCTGATTTTAAACTATTAGTGCGTGTCTAAGTCACAAATGTGATTCTCCAAGAAACAGTGACAATCTCCACTATTCCTCTATAGGCAAAGTGACATAAACAGAAGTCTTCTGAGTATCTCTCCAGTATACTGCAACTAAGACAGGTTAAATGTCCTAATCCTCTTTTAATTAAATCCTTTATTTTCATTCATTTCTCCTTGTGAACTTCCCAGTTGATCCATAGTAACATATAGTCTTGGGCCTATGAGAGAAAGCCCAGGTGTTACTCGCTCTTTCCTACACCCTCCATACTGTAAGAAGGGTGTTCATTTATTTCAGAGCTGCCAAATGCAGCAACCATTTGCCAAAGTTTCAATTTAATTCATCTTGTTCTGCAGATCCCCATTTCCCAGAGGTAAATACTGCTGTCTAATGAGGGAGAGTCATGCACAATTACACTATGAAGCGGCAAATAGCCAACTAGCTTGCAAAAGCTGATTTTTTTTTTCTTCTCCTGTAGCACAGAACCCCAGTTGATATAAAAAGGCTACTACTTTCTATACATGATGGAAATCACCAATCTAGGAATATATATATATTTTTGTGACAAAGAAGGAAACAAAATGAAATACTGCAAGTCACACAATAAAAATATGAAACTAGGTGCTATTGTGAGTTGTTGCAAAATAGCTTGTTATAGTTATGTGGCTGAGGTTGTCTTAATAGACTGCAAAAAGTCCACTCCTTGCACTGATAACCTCTGTTCAATATATGTTTTTCCTCTCTTCTCAAGGGACTGAATATCAAATTGATGGGCAGCAGAGAAAAGAAGCACAGAACTCACTGATATAACTGCTAGCTGAGATTATTTTAAAAGGACATATGACACGCCCGTGAACAATAAACCTACTGACACCTAGGGTTATCATATCTGAGTTGCAAAATCCAGACTACCACTAAATGGCAGCAAAGAGACATAGAAAATGTTAATCCTCTGCTGCCATCTAGCAGTTGTGCAGAATTTTCCATCTCAGATATCATAGCTCTATTCGCATTAGTAGCACAATTGCTATTTTGAAATAAATGTATAACTGAATATGAGTTACAACTATGAGAGAGGATTATTGCCATCATGTTTTGTATAACAATTTAATAGATTTATGTGGTTGGTAAGGATCAAGGGTAATTTACAGTATTTGGATATGAAGTTACCTAGCTGGCACTTTGCAGACTTATGCACAAACTAAACAATGTTATTCAATCTTTTCATTCTTCTGAATTTTGTGCTGAAGTTAATTAAAATGCATTAACATCAATGTATTAAATGTATTTTAGATTTTTATTTAAATGTATTTTAAATCTATTTTTAGATTTAAATATTTTGTTATTCTATGTGAAACATGTCAATGAGTGACAAAAATTGGCCATCAGAGATATTAATTGGTAATTGGCTATATCCGTAAGTGCCTCAAGGTTCTCAGGAGGTGCTTTTCAATCATTCTATTTTAAATAATCATTAGGGGAAAAAAGAATAAGAGTTGCAAGTTGCAAGGTCAGTTAAGCATACATCGTTTGCCTCTATAAATAACATTAGAAAAATGTAATTTTCTTGGGTTTGGGAAACAAATACTTTTTAGCATACCTCATCAGCAGCGGGAGGAAGAAGATGGCAAAGGTCAGTGGGGGATGCAGGGGTAGGGAGTGGTGGTGTGCTGGATGGCCAAAAGGGCAGAGATGTGGGAGAGAATAGGTGGGTGCACCCTATGTTCATAAATCCAGGCGGGCTGCCAAGCAGTTGAATTTTGATCATGTGACCACGGCGGTGCTGCAACGGCTGTAACTTCGAGGGCCAGCCATAACTACCATTCACTGAGCACCGCCATAACTTTGAATGGTAACTGAACAAATGGTTAAGTGAGGACTACCTGTAGATTTAAGCAAATGTGGTTATTTACCTTTGCAACTGAAATAATCCTGAACTCATGAATGATAGAAGTACAGGTAATGCAATATGCAAAAAAATTGCATATAGCACAGAGAATTCACTAAATTTCTCCCGATGCAGTAAATCTTCTAACCCATATGTCACAATGACAGTGAAAAGTACCAATGCCTCCACTGGAGTGTTAGACATTGATATTTATCTTCGAATCTGATCTTCATGAAACACACTCTTGGAATTACCAGCTAGCAAGACTGCTTCTTATGCAGAAGGGAAATGGCAATAACAACTGAAATACAGGCAGTGATCAATTCCCAATCCAATATCTAATCAAAAATGTTTATACAGTATTCAGAACAGTGACAGTACATCCAAAGCTTGAACCACAACCCACAAAGGGAGGTTTAGGCAGGCCAGGTGAATTATTGGTTAAAAAAATTAAAAGATTTGCTGCAAACATCAGTTAGGAGCGAGGAGAAAGAAGCTGTTCAATATGATCAGTACATATTTCTATTAGAGCAAATCTTCACTTAAATTACTTCAGCAATTCCCACCAACATTTTTCAAGAAACTACCCTAACTTTATCCTCAACCAAGTCACACCAGAGGTCTTCTGATGTTTTCAGCATGCAAGGAAATGTAAATGATACCAAGTTACTGATACCATATATCCACTTGCAAAGCCTTCAAAAGAGCTCTTTTGGAAACTGGCCCCATCTTTTTCCATGTGTGGATGCCTAACTCATTTCACTGTTCACAGGGCAGCTTTGACTCTCAAAAAGAGGTACTCTCCATATGCACCTGTGTCTTGTGAAGCCTCCTAATATCCACATATGCTTATTGCTAGTTTATTGGCCAAGCAGGCATTGTCTATCATGTCCCCAAATTTCTGCAATGCTTACCCCTGATATTCAGGAGACACCTACTTTTATGTCTTTGGATTAAGGTACAGTTGTTTATCCAGGCCTTCTCTGTGCAAATGCTATTTGTGGAAATGATTGGGATTTTTTGCTTCCTCCTACCAAGTACATGTATGTACACCCATATATGTGTGTTACCAAGTAGAATGCTTTTAGTTTATTACAATTTTACTTCCTGTACTTCAATAAGTCTTCCCTCATTTAACTGAGTATCATGCACAGTGCTTCAAGCTGTTTTACTATATGAAGGCAATATAGAAATATATTGTGTAGATAACCCCTTATTAAAGTATACCCTGACATATCCCCCCAAAGGCTGAAATATCACACCAAATTTTACATTTCCTGATGTTAAGATCAATGAGAAGAGAATGTTTAAAAGGCCAAATGGGAAGAAAAATTATTTTGATAAAATCAATTCATGCACAAATCCTTCCGTCCACACTATACTCCTCCTGTCAATACCATATTGCTGTATGGGAAGTATAGAGGTATAGGAAGTGGCTGTTTCTTCCCAGCTGACTTTCCTACCACCAGTACAGGATTGACCTATAAAATCTGGTGTAATTTTTCTAAGTGCACCTCTTGCTGGGATTAAGTCCCATTGATTCTGCTGCATTTAAGGGTTGCTTAAGTTTTATCAGTGGTGTAATGGTCACATCTGAAGTACAGATTTATCATGGAAGCCACCACAGCTTTTCCTTCAAGAGTTTCTTGCTGTTTTCATCAGGAACAAATATTTTAGAAGAAAAATCAGGGTCTTTTGCCCATTCAAGACTAACTTAACCCGAAATATTTTGCATTAAAATCAGGACAACCTATTTTTATTTTATTGCTTTCTTAATTTTAAATTAATTAATATTAATTTATTGCTACTGAAGAAACTTATCTTTCCTGAAGACTGCAGTTAAAAATGAATAGAAGAAGAGATGCAAACTAGCCAAGGGTGGCATTGTTTCTGCCAATAAATATGTACCCTTGTTTTGTCTTTGTTAGTTAATGATGGGCAACAGACAATCCCCACACCCTTTTCTTTCTTGCTTTCTTGCTTATTCCCAGAATTTCCCTAATCACACCACACATTAGCACATCCCAACAGTTTCAGAGATTGTTTTTTTTTTAAAAAAAAAAATCAGCTTCTACTTACAAAAAAGTAAGTAAAATAAAAAAGTTCACTTCAATACTAGGATTTTAGACCACTTACAATGTGGCTTCTTCTAATCACTTCAGGTCAAGAGAACATCTTTGGAATAAAATTCCAGTCAACAGATTTTACAATAAGTAAGTCGCTCAAAGGGACTTTCTTCTGAAGATACAGATGTGGGATTGAACTATGAGTGGTTTTTCATGATCAGTCTGGATCACAGCTTGAGTACGAAAATGCCTGACTGGTTGTGACTTGTTGACCATTTTGAGCTTTGCCCCTATTAGTAGATACCCCATTTTTAGTATGTTTCTTAGTAATGGTAAAACAGTAAAGAAGAAGAACTTCAATACTAGTGCTTCCTTTGGCAGACATGCCTTTAATCATTTTAGAGGGGAAATTTTATTCTTTTTCACAGTACCTGTTTATGTTCGCTTTACAAACAGGCAAAAGCTAATTACTTTGCAGTGCCAGTAAAATCCATCCAGGGAATATGACACTTTTATCTAATGCCACTAGCAGAGGGACTAGGCTGCTCTGAATTATCCCTGAGATCAAAGTGTGTTTGTGCTCTGCGTTATATTTCCTCCTCCACCTCCCATTTTCTTTCCCTCTATATCCTCTTCATTCCATAAGGCTTCATTTTCATTTCAGATTGCTACATTGGCTAAGTTTATTGCATTTAATTAGTCACCAACATTTAAGCTATTCATCCTTCTGCCCCATAAATCACAGTAACATGAACTCTGTTGTTGTCACAGCTCAAAACGGGGGAAGTGAATTCAATTGCCTTATATTCTTCCATAACAAGTTTAGCTATTTTTAAAATGTTTCTTTTTCTTCACTGTTGTGGAACAGAGATTGCCAGGGAACTCATCCACCACCACTCAAGTCAGAAAGAGCCATCTATGCAGGAAGTGATTCTCTGATTATTGCTCTGAATATTGCTGAGGCACAAGCTAGGTACAGAGTAATATCAGTTAGTCATATATTCAGAGTCATTACATAATGCTGAAAAAGATGTGTAAATACATACTATGTACACACTGCAGATTCAGAAAGCAATCTCCATTAGATTTTTATTAACCAGCTTACTAAGAATTCAGCACAAGTAGCATGTGGAATATTTTAAAAGAGAAAATAAAATACAGTGGTACCTCAGGTCACAAACGCTTCTGTTCATGACCAATTCGGGTCACGAACAGCACCATTCGCAAAATTTTGCTTCCATTCGCGAATGCCGGATTGGGTGACGAACAGGATCCACGGCCATTTTCCCTCCCGTGACACGTGGTCATGGCTTCCTGTAGGGAAGGGGACTCTCCCTCCAAGCAATAACCGCCTCCCCACCCGCCTTCCTGTCCTCCACGCCAGAAGTCGCGTCGAGCAAGGTTAGCGTTCTCTCTCTTCGTACTGTACTTTGTGTCATATTTTTGTGGTTTTTTAAAAAAAAAAATATGGTTCAGAATGGATTAACCATAATTACATTGAACCTTATGGGAAAATTTGATTCGGGACGCAACCAAAATCGGGTCGCGACCAAATTCGGAGGGGTCAGAATGGATTAACCGTATTTATATTGAACCTTATGGGAAAATTTGATTCGGGTCACGAGCAATTCGGGTCGCAACCAGAGTCACAGAACGAATTAAGTTCGTGAACCGAGGTACCACTGTATTAAGCTGCAAGACAGCCAATGCAAGACCATGTCCCCTAATATTAAAAAGCATGAAATAAGGATGTGGTATATGGATATATTTAACATGGAGTGAGAGGCTAAATATCCTTATCAAATTTGCAGATAACACAAAGAATAGAATAGTATACACCTAAGAGGACAGTATCAAGATTTAGGAGCATCTTGAAAGCTAGAACAATTGGCAGAAACCAATAACAAGAATTTCAGCATGGACAAATGCAAAGGCCTTCAATAAGTAGAATAAAAAAGATTTAAAGGCATGAGTATAGGATGAAGAAGCCATACTGGGCTACAGTACGGGTGGAAAATATCTGAGTATCTTACTGGATTATAAGATAAATGTGAGCCAATAGTGTAATGCAACAGATAATCTGCTTCCTCATATACACTTATAGACACATATGGATATATAGAGATACACACACATACATACAAACACATACCTACAAAATAGTGACATCAGTGGTTGCTAACGAGCATCATGAAAATCATTTGCTTAGAGGACGGACATTACATAAAAGAATTGTGGTGTTATTATCTATACTTGTCTTCACAGATGACTTTATTAAAGTTTACAACTTGACAGATATTTTTTGGTCTGGAATCTTACTAATGACTTCTTGATGCCGAAGCAGTATAAGACAAAAAAGCTGAGATCATCTTTCCTGTTTATTTTGTAAACTATTAAAGACACCTGAATTATTTAAAAACACATTAAAGTTATTCCCAGTTGTTTACCGTGACTCCATTTTGTTTGCCCAGTATCTTCCTCTCCCTCCTTTGTCTCTATATTTTGAACTGATTGTTTCATTTCCAGATATAGGAAGGACATACAAAGGCTATCTTCCTCCCTCCTTGAGCAAAGGATGTAAAAACTCAACCAAATTGTTTGAAAAATTCTATCTTCCATTAAGACACAGAAGGTAAAAAAAACAAGCAAAAAAAAAAAAAGAGAGAAGTGTGGCACGCTGATGGGTATATAGTGACTTGGCAAATTTACGTAAGCCATTTTGATACCAGTGTAGGACAGAATTTAAATTCTACATAATCCTACCCTGATTCATGCTGGATCACTTTCTACCTTAGGACTGTAGGACTCTGAGGGAGGACATGGGTCTTCTTTGGGCCACTCTGTTCCTCCAAACCCATAGGGCAAAGTTCCCTCAGTATCTTACTGGCCACTGGACAACATAGAGGTGGATTAGCTAAATATAGATGGGAAATTATTCCATCTGATTTTTTATGACTTCAGTGCACTCAAGCCTCCCAAATTTATGGAAGAGCAGAATATACATGCTTGTCAAAATTCAGACTTCTCTCAAAGTTATGTTGCAAAATTGATAAAAAGGAATACATATACTGAGTACAGATAGGCACAAACACGTACACAAATCTTCAGGATTTTTTCCTGCTTAGAATAATATTACATCTGGAATAGGAGGAAGGGATGGGATTGTGGGAAATAAATTTAAAAACTAATTGAATACTGCAGGTACTCTAGCTGAAGAATTAATATTAATGGTTCTTTTGAATTCAGAAAGAGTGGGAAATAGAGTGATGATAAACACAGAATAAAGAGTAAAATCCTAACATCCCTATAGATACTATTGACCTTTGATATCCCCCACAACTTACATAAATAGTGGGGGGGGTCCCATTTTTAGCAATCAGAGGTACAATAAACCCAATAATTATCTAGATACTCCTGATGGGTATGGGGAAGTGGTATTTCATTCTTACTTTAGGCTGACTAAACTCCCAAGGTCTGCAGTTCTTACACTTCTTGTTCTACTCCCCTTTCATTTCTGGAAACCTTGACAGTAGGACCTCTCTCCTTCTTTTCTGTATTTATTTATCATTGTTTAAAAGTTGGATAAAATTGCAATTAATATTAATGTCCACTAAATCTGATAGCTTTTACTCTCTAATGGTAAATCTGAGAGCATTACTCTCTAAAAAGTAAACTTGGGAGCATTTCTAACTTACACATCATGCCCTTCACCTGAAAACCTGTCTTTCTAAAAGCAGCCAGCATTGACATCTGCTGAAACCATAAAACCCCAAGAAGTTATTCTTAAACAAAGCTTTAAAACGACATTTGAATATTCAGGAGTAGTAAATGCTGCTTCTTTCAGAGATATCCATTTCAACTCCATTCAATGGATTACACTCTATAGACCCCCAAAGTCACCTGTTGCAACAAAAAATTATGAAAACAGTCAGTGGCTTTTCTGCTGTGGAAATGAAGATTGTCCAAACATCCTGGCATTCAGTGTGCTTCCAAAGAAATGTTCAGGGCATCAGAGACGTCCTAATGGAAATGTTTCTACCATTTCCAAGTAAGGTAAATAAAATAGGGCAAGGATGGAGCATTTTTGAAATGAATATCACTCTGGAGACATACCTTTGTATCTAAATCTGTAAGTGGCTAAACTGCAGCTGCTATGGAACTCAACCAATAGGATACCAATCTACTAGTTGGCCACTATGAGAAGTCCTATGAATATTGACATCTCTAGTACAACGTTTACAAATTCATTATGTAAGAACTATATCTACTGTGCATAAAGGAGAGAGCCACTGTGTGTAATGGTTAAGGTGTTGGACTAGGTACTGAAAGACCTAGGTTCTAATCTATCCTTAGCCATAGGAGCTCAGTGAGTATGTTTGGGCCAATCTCTCTCTCTCAGCCTAACTATCTCACAGGATTGCTGTGCAGAAAAAATAGGAGGAAGCAGTGCTGTAGAGTCCTGAAGTGAATGGAACAATATAAATTGAGGTAAATAAATAATATGAAAAATGTATTTATCAGAAGAGATGCTGTGGGATGTTAACATTTTACTGTCACCTGATAAAATGGAAGACATTTGGGAGTAGGAAGACCGTGTGGTAACGTTCACAGAGAAGAGAATTTCTGTTGGGCTATCCTTTCAACCTCTGATAATGTGTAAGGATGAAAATGTATAAAATAAAACACTTTACATAAACCCATTCTAAGCTGAATCCAGAAATTCTTCTATCATATTGGCAATATGAGACCACTTCACTGGGTAATTGGTTCCATAGTTGAACAGGCCTTGCTGCTAGGAATTTGTTTTCTAGCATTCAATCAGAATTACCTTCCTGTAACATAAATCCATTATTCTGTATCTTAAAGTCTGGAATGAGAATGGGTTCTGACCTTAGTGTTATCCTTTCAGGTATTTGAAGGGAGCTATCATGTCCTATCTCGTACTGCCTCTTCTCCTTCCAATGATCTTTCCTCGGTGTTAAATTTCCCCAACTTCTTCAATCTTTCCTCAAAACTAAATTTCTAGTTCCCTGATCATCCTTATCATCCTTCCCTAAACTTGTTCCAATATCTCTGAATCCTTCAGAAGTGTGGTGCTCAGAATTGGATTCAATACTTGAAGTCTGATCAAAGAAAAATAAACTGCATGATTAGTTCCCATGATTCAGAAAATATACAAAAGTGTACTCGTCTCTTTTGCAGCCTCATCATAATATTGCCCCATATTTAGGGTTTTTTAAAGTTTTTTTTTTTATCCCGCCTTTCTTATTTTTATAAATAACACAAGGTGGTGAACATACCTAATACTCCTTCCTCCTCCTATTTTCCCCACAACAACAACCCTGTGAGGTGCGGTGACCTGAGGAGGGTGGCTGACCCAAAGTCACCCAGCCGGTTTTCATGCCTAAGGCGGGACTAGAACTCACAGCTTGCTGCTTTCTAGCCCGGAGCCTTAACCACTAGACCAAACTGGCTATTTAGTTTGCAGTAAGCAATTATTCTAAGACCTGTATCACAAATACTGTAACCAAGCCAGGTATTTCCTGTCTTATAGCTATGCATTTGATTTCTCTTTCCTAAGTGCACTCTAAGGAATGCCTACAAGGAGGTAGAAATATTCAGGATTCCCCTGTCAGGTGTCAGCTTATATTGTGTACTGAAATTATAGTTTGATATGGGAAACTATGAAGCTTCAAAAAAGGGAGGCTGTATTTGGTGGAAAGATGAAATAATGAGAGTTTAAGTGTAAATCAGTCAACTTCCTCCCTAATTCCTTGACCTTCCTGCACCTGGAAGTGGTCAGTCATTCATCATCTCTTTACTAGGGACAATATGCCACACAGCAATATTGTGTCCACTGCATTCTGCTGAACTATTAAGAAAGTTAGCCAGTTAAAAATTATGCAAAGTTAATCTGGCAAGATTTGTTTTTGATAAATCAATGTTGTCTTCTGATAATCACATATGATTTTTGTGGTGTTTAAATAACAATTTCTAGAATCTTCCTAGATGTTAGGCTGACTGGCCTATACTCTGCTGGATCTCCTTTTTCCTTCTTTTTCAAAATAGGAAAAAAGATTTCCTTTCTTCCAGTCATCTGGCACTTCACCAGCATTTCTCAAAAGTAATATACAAGCGTTCAGCCAGATCATTAGCCAGTCCCTTCTGTATTCTAGGAAGCAATTAGTCTTGTCCTGAAGATTTAAATTCATTCGAACTAAAGTATTCCCTGACCATATTTCTACCAATTTCAGATTTTAATCCTGCCCCTTTTTCCTGCTGTTCAGAGTTTCCTGGTTGAGACGCTTATTTTTCTGATAGAGAAGTTTGAATCAAAGGAAGAGTTCAGTAGTTCCACTTTTACAGTGTTACTTAACAGTTTGCTAACTTCGCTGAGCACCTGCCACGCGGATAAACTGGTATACTGATTTTTTTTTAACGTTTTGGTTCTTTTTGTTATTTTTAGCATCCCTTCCTAACCTCAACTGATTCTGAACTTTCTCTTTCCTGATACAAACTTTACAGTTTGAGGCTACTTCCAGTTTTCAAATGTCCACTAATATTTTTGTATAGTTACACTGGCTTTTTCTGCTGCCCTCCATTATTTTTTTCTTCATTGGAATTCTTTGCAATTGTATTATTAGTATCTCCTTCTTTAGCAACTCCTATCCATTTTGAGCTCTTTTCCTATTAATTTCTCTTCTTCCTATAAAATCCTACTTATAATTGTTCTGAGTTTATTAAAATCTGATACTTTTAAAGTGCAAGACGAGCAACACTGATTAAGTTCAAAGCCGATTGGAAACCCCTTTTGGACTTTTTGCATGAAACAGAAAAAAAGGAAGTTATGATATATAGGTTTGATGATTAGAAGAAATATTAGATAGAAAAAATGCAAGTTATGTTGTAACCCTAGAGTAAGAGTTCAATTTAAATTTATACCTATAATTGTAAAAGACAATTGGAAGTCATTTCTTTATATTTCTTTTTCTTTTCTTTCTTTTCTTTCTCTACTTTTGGCTTTGTTCTCTCTTTATCTTCTTTTTTATCTTAAGTGTTAGTTCTTGTTAGTTTTTATCTTTCTTGTTTAAAAATTTAATAAAGTTATTACAAAAAAGAAGTGCAAGATGAGCATTTAAGTATGCTCGATTTTAGTTTCTCTGCAAAGCAAGAAATCCAGCATTACATGTTCACTTGTATTCACTTGTATGTAGCATTACATGTTCATTTTCCTGCTACTTCCACTTCTTCAACTAAATCATATATATTTAACATTTATCACATCAAAGTCTCAGGTTAAGGATAGCAGATCCTCTTGTCCCTTCCTCCATTCTTTGAAGGAGAAATCTGTCAGCAAGACAAGTTAGGAATGTTCTGAAAGTACCATGCTTGGCAGATTTGTCTCCTAACAGATGTTGGAGTCATTAAAATCTCCCATCACTATTTTATGCCTTTCTGAAACATGTGGATAACGCCTTTCAAAAGAAAGCTGCACATCTTCTCTTCAGTTTGGTAAATAATAGACACCAACGGTATTTTTTTTATTTCTTCCTCCGTATCCAGGATGATCTCTAAATCATTAGCAAGTATGGGAATTCATTTGTATTACTAAGGAGGAATGGATAGTTTTAACATACTGGGTAACTCTTCCTCCTGTCCTATTTCTTATATGTTCTCTCTTTGAACAGTCATGAAAGTCATCCTGCAAAATCTCCTTGGCATCAATTAAATCCTATTTGCCTTTCTGTAGTAACAGCTCAAGCTGAACATTACTATATATAGACAATGAAAGCAATGAACTTTATAAGGCAATGTTCTGATTTTTCATTGAGTAGTTTAAGAGGCCCCATTTCAGCAGTGCAGAATGTATTCTACATCTCTTGTTTCCAGTTGTTGCTTTTATCCATTCAAGAATAATTCACATCCTATCAAAGGACTGTTTTGCTGCAAATGTATGCCAGATTGTTTTCAGTCAGGACACATGTGTCTGTATCCTTTTTCCTCAGGTAATGTAAAAATCTGAGCAGCATTCTGATATATAATTAAGACTCGGGACCCATGATAAAATAAATGGGGAGGTTGCAGGAAGATAATAAATGCAGCCCAAAGTTGTGAACTAAGCTGGATTCATTTGTAACTGTACATGACTGAATACTCATGAGACTCTCCTTACCTTTCCCCTTAATTACTTCAGTACAAGCAGTTTTATTAGTGTACTTTGCAGCATCATTAACTATTACTTAAGCTTAATATTAAAAATAATGAGCTAATACAATATTAATGATATTAATTAATATCATCAAAGCTTCCTTATCCACTGCTATAAAGAGCCTAAGATGTTATTCCTATCTACCATTTACTTTAAAGAGAAAAGTGTTTAGGATAGAAGATAGACAATGGGTATCAGGGAAAATGAAGATGAAGAAAAGACTCCCTGTTTGCCTCCATTTTTTCATTGCCTGTGGGTACCCTTTTTTCTCCAGTTCACTCTCCATCCTTTTCTCTTGATTCTCTTGCTCTTCTAGAGCGTTTTTCCAGCAAACTGCCTTCCAAGAGATGCCATTTTCATGAAGATAAGCTGCCACCATGTGTTTTTGTGTAGGGGCAGAGGGAGACTCCTCCCTGGGCAAAAATAAAAAAGTCCCTTTGCATGTTTGCTTTTGGACTGGACATTTAAGAGAAAATCCTAATAGCCAGGTTTTATCAGTATGTAATAAGTCAGTCTTCAACGAGCAATCACAGGATAGTCCTCAATGAGCAGTTCAATGAAATACATACACAAATTTATTTAATATATAAAAACTATGCAACCAATATGTTCTTAGAGATAGTCTTAACAAAAAGAAAGACGGCTTGTCTTTATATGGCCCCTTCACGAAGTTATTATTTCTGCTAATTTTTTTTCCATTCCTTGTCTCATGGTTGAAAACCTCCTTCTCTCAACCACACTTGATGCTTTTCCCCTTTGTCCTTTCCTCAACAGCTACATGTCCTCCTTGGAACTCTCCCCCTTTTCTTTCTTGCCAAGAAGAAAGAATTCCACTCTTTATCGACCATCAGCCCTGACAGGCCCTTTTCAGGAAAAGGAGAAGAACCCACAAAGAGAACATTCCTTCTTCACTTTTGCCAATCTTAGAAGGCAAGTAGCATAAACAGACTCTGCACGCTAACTCTCAAGATGCTCATCAGTTGAACGGACAGAGGCAGCACTGGAATCATTTGGATAGTGAGGTAGAAAAGGCAAATGTATTGATATCTGGAAACTGGTGAAGCCCTGAATGGTATTAGGAAGCTGGCATGGAGGCAAGGACAAAGAAGCTGTCTGTTCATCTAGAATATAGAATTTAATCCAGACATCCTATCGGTGACGTAAGATAAAACTGCACAGAGTCATGAATTTGAGATGGGCAGCCATGTACCTTGAAATAATGAATAAATAAAATAAAACACATTACTTAACAGAACAGCTGGATCCATGATTGTCATCACCATTGGTTAAACAACAACAACAAAGCATCAGACAATTAGATTATCTGAAGTAGGGATCTGATCTAAGGGCTTATTGTCTCACTGACCCAGTAGCCATTAAATAGCAGACAAGGTTGCTGTAAAATTCAAGCTTTATGAACTGTGACAGATCATAAAGTTCTCAACATTTCAAAATATTTTATATGCTACCAGGTAGTCCTCAGTTAACAACCACTTGTTCAGGTGCTGAATGAGTGGTACTGTAATGGCCCAAGCTCTGGACTTAGATTCTGAGTCTGAAGCTGAAAAAGCTGCTCCAGCTGGGCCTGCGGAATGTCAGCCTCAGGAAGGACAAAGCCAGGCATCACATGAGGCTGATCCATCACAGGCATCGCCTGAGCAGCTGGACAAGTCAGGTGAGGATGACATAAAGCCTCCCAGTCCCCACACCAGGCGAACAGAACTGAGAAGATCTGTTAGGCTTCTCACTACACAAAGGAGTAAACATTCTGATTGTTGACAGCTGGTGGCAGCCTTATTGAAAGAGTAGCTGTTAGTTGGGCTCTTTGCTGGAAACATCTGACCATCTCACTGTTTGACCTCCAGCTTGTGCATGACACTCGTGTGTGGATTCTGTTCTCGGACCTCTGACCTTTGGATTGGCTGACAACCTTGACCCAACTCTCTGAAACCTTGGACCAATTCTGGACACTTCTGCATGCTATTTCAAAGCAAATTTTGCAGGCAAGCCATTGCTTCATTTACATTCCTTTGCTTCGATAATCTCCTGAAGTAAATTGATAATCTCCCAAGAAACGATGTGTGCATGTGTGATTGAAACCTGAAGGAGTACAAGTACTTACAACTGGTCCTCGAACTTCTGGCTGTCACAGCACTCCCACGGTCACAACTCGCTCCCATAAGTCGCTTCCACTGCTTTTTCTCCCAAGGAGCCCACTATGGAGTACGAGATCGCAGGGATCTCATACTCTGTAGCATGCACCCATCCACAACTGCCACACCCACACTTGCACAGCGCCACAGCACCCCATTCACACCTTCACTCCATAGCACTCACCCACCCACCAGTCTGCTTGAGAGCTGCCCAGGCTGACAGGTAGGACTTTTCACCATACTCAGTCAAGTATTTTGGTAAGATTAGCCAGGCATCTGTGACTGCTGACCTGCCTGGCTAATTTATTGACTTGTTGATGTACAGTATGTATCTTTCCCTTTCCCTTTTTTCTGGGGGGGGGAGGGGTGGAACAGACATTACCATTAGCAAATAGAAAAAAGTATAGATAGGAAATAAACATATAAGAGCTCTGAAATTCATTAAGATAATTGGAAGGGAGTAGTGTTCCCAAGACTCAGGGGAAAGGCAGTTTTTGGGTGCAGTCTGTTTTCACCCACTTAAGAGTTGTGGAATCACTGAAGAACCTGGGGAAAGGAATAAAACAGGAAAAAGCACCTGGCAAGTATGATTACGGGTAAAGGGATAAGAATCAAAGGGCTGGGTCAGCTCACTTTAAACATGGAATATGGAACTCTTTTCCAAAAAGGTTTAGATTTTCTGAAGAGAAATTAGTTTGGATTCACAGACCAGCAATGGGTGGAGCTAAAACATGCACATACATCCATAAATATACAGTACATGTACAAACAAGTCATTCCTTTTTGCCATGGGCAACTTTTCCTTGTTACAGTACATGCTAAAAGGGGCCATGTCTATCAGCACACCTCTGGCAAATGAATCCTCCCAATTGCCAATTCTTTTGTGGTCTTCAGCTTCCCAAGACACAAAAGTAGTTTGGAGGAACCAGACAAGTTATATATATATACAACCATGGAAGGAATGGCTATAGAATTTATAGAGATCTAGATCTCATGTTTGATGTTTAAAGTAACCGTATTTGCACAATCTGCTTTCTTCACAGTCAGCATCACTCTCTTCATGTTCTTGTTAATCTGAGCATTTTGCTCCAGAAAAATTCAGAGTAGGACACACCCTAGCAAAAAAGTAGTCTGGCTAGTATTTGTCATTCTTAAAATAAACAAAAACCCTCTCTAGAAACAGAGATAGAACTCTCTATGGTAACTGTACAAAGTAGTTGACAATTCCCCATTTTTTCCCCTTACCCTTTAAAATGTTCCGCACATTTTTTTGGAACCTCCTGAGCTATTCATGTGACAATTCTCAGCAAAAAAAATAAATAAATTTTTAAAAAGCAAAATAAAAGGCCTAGCTGCTGTAAGCATGAGCAAGTCTTTTAAAAAATGAAGCTGATTTTGAATGAGCTCCATATCCCTAGTGGCAGTTATATTAAAATAACCTGTTTCTACTTAGCCTCTGGATCTATAGCAGAAATCGCGACACATCAGGATATCTATCTACAGTGGAACCTCGGTTTACGAACTTAATTCGTTCCGCGACTCTGGTCGCACCTCGAATTGGTCGCAACCCAAAGGAAATTTTCCCATAAGGTTCAATGTAATTACCGTTAATCCGTTCTGGTGTGGAGGACAGGGAGGCGGCTATTGCTTGGAGGGAGAGTCCCCCTCCCTACGACCACGTGTCAGGGGCAGAAAATGGCCGTGGACCATGTGTCAGGGGCAGAAAAATGGCCGCGGACCATGTGTCAGGGGCGGAAAAATGGCCGCGGACCACGTGTCGGGGCAGAAAATGGCCGCGGACCACGTGTCAGGGGCGGAAAAATGGCCACGGACCATGTGTCAGGGGCGGAAAAATGGCCGCAGACGTGTCAGGGGCGGAAAATGGCCACGGACTGCGTCACGGGAGGGAAAATGGCCACGTATCCTGTTCGTACCCCGAGGCGGAGTTCGCAAAACGAAGCAAAATTTTGCGGCCGGAGCTGGTCGTAACCCAAAAAGTTCGTTAACAGAAGCGTTCATAACCCGAGGTTCCACTGTATCTATCTATCTATCTATCTATCTATCTATCTATCTATCTATCTATCTATCTATCTATCTGCCTTTCTTTTTAACAATACTTATAAACTACCCCAAAGAAGACCTCAGGCAGGTTACATAAATGAATAATGAATAATACTAGAATCAGATGGCTCAAAGGCTCACTGGAAGAAAATCATTTTAAAGGCTTTCCGAACTGTATTGCAAGTGAGAGCCAAGCACTTTTCTGGAGACAACGTGTTCCAATCTGTGCTGCCATTGCCTGGAAGACCTGCCTTCTGTCCAATCCCTTTCTTACCTACTATGGTCGTGGGAGTCTTAATAGGCCTCCTTTCAATATTTAGACCAGACTGGAAAAATCATGCTTCCTTAAGATGTATCACCATATAGCCCCAACCCAACAAGTCCTGCTGTGCTGCCTCATTTTGGTGAGGAGTGTTCCTAGAAGGGATAAGCAAAGAATGCCAGCAGTATATGTTAAAAGTATATAATTCCATCAGGCACCCATATTGGGTAGTAGCAATATAGGAAGATGCTGGAGGCAGAAGAATCATAGAATCATGGAGTTGGAAGAGACCTAAATGGTCACCAAGTACAACTTCGTGCACACTGCAGGATTCACTATACCATCCCTGACAGATGACTATCCAGCCTTTGTTTGAAAACCTCCAGCAAAGGGGAAGAAATCACTCCTTGCAGTAACCTACTCCACTGATTAAGTCTTACTGTCAAGAGGTTCTTCCTGATGTGTCTATAGCCTTGAAGTTTCAACCCATTAGTTCTAGTCTTACCCTCTGGAACAGGCAAGAATAAGTCTGAACCCTCCACAATGTGACTGCCCTTCAGATATCTGAAGACAGCTATCATGTCCCTTCTCAACCTTCTTTTCTGCAAGCTAAACATACCTAGGTCTTTCCTTGTAGAACTTGGTTTCCAGTCCTTTCACCATCTTGGTAGCCTTTCTCTGAACTTGCTCCAGTTTATCTATGTCTTTTTAAAACTGAACACAGTACTCCAAGTCAGGCCTGGCCAAGGTAATAGATTATTCTCCGAGCGGCTTCATATAAATGTTAAATAATATGGGGGAGAGGATCAAGCCCTGTAGTAATCTACAATGGAGTACCACCACCGACTTGAACTGTGTACTCAGGAGCAGAAGCATCACAAAATATTGCCTCTTACTCCTGAGTCTTGCAGATAATCCAGATGGACTCAAATCACATGGACTAGTGAGAGGTCAACCCTAGATGAAAGAGATCTAGATAATTTGTTTCCTCCAGGATTGTCTGGAATAGAAGCCTCGCTACCTTCCTTAAAAGGGAAGGTTGGAAACTGGGCAAAAGTTATCAAATTCAGCTGGATGGAGAGATGGCTTCTTCAGGAGGGAGCACATCACTGCCTTGAGGACCTGTGGCATCACACGCTCCCCCAAAGAACTACCTCCCAATTCAGCCACACCTACTCCACCCAGGTGCCCAGTGGAACCAGGACAGACATTGATCTAGCCAAGATCATGGGAATCAGATTAACTGTTCCATGTTAATCTGTTTTGACAGGTCCCCCTTGGAATACTATGGCACCACTAAATCTAAAAAGAGCATCAACAAACTAGAGCGAGTAGAGAGAAAGGTAGTAAGGATGGTGAAGATACTAAAAACCAACTCCTAAAAGGAATCTTTGAAGGAATTGGGTAGTCTGCAGAAGACTTCAGATACCATGTAGAAGAGGAAATGGACTTATTCTTTGTTGCCAGATGGGCAGGGTCAGAATCAATGGATTGAAACCACCAGGAAGTAGATTCAGATTAGATTTTAAGACAAATTTCCCAAAATTAAGAACTGGCAATTACTGGAACAGGTTGCCTTGTGAAGTGGCATGTTCCCCTTCAAACAGAGATTAGACAACCATCTGGCCAAAATGCTTTAGTACATCTTATAGCAAGCAGGAAGTTGGGCTAGATGACATCTGAAATCCCTTGCAACTCTCTTCTATGAGGCTATGATCACCAGGACACAACATCTGCTCTGCAACAGTTATCCCTAGGGTGTCCCTATGTGAACTAACAGTACAGATGTTTTCTAAATTAGATGGAATTATCACAAATCCATTCAAGCTATAAAATCTCCAACCTCATATTTTACAGAAGCCCAGCTTGAAAACATAGGCCTCTATAGCTACCTAACTCTCTACTTCTTTAAAAGGATTTTTCCAATGAAAGCTTTCTCCCCACTTCAGGATTTTATTCTTGCTGTCTATTTTTCTTTTCCTCCATCACTATGGCTTATAATTAATTCATCTATTACTTAGACGGGTGGAGGAGAATCAGCAATGAGAGCTTTTCAAGCATTCCAATGGTTCACTCATTTCCTGGAGTTTCAATGCAAATTGAAGACTAAGCAATAATGAATGAGTTGTGAACTTTAACTAATGTGCAGCAGGATGATATCTAAGGGCCAAGACAGGCTTAGTGCCCAAAACATTTCTGTCCTCGGAATGTAAAAAAGGAATCTGTTTTAAAAACTGAAAATTCTGAGCCGCCTCTTCAAGAATATTCTACACTACAGATTACATAAATTCTCTCTCTCTCACACACACTGCAGCCCTAACATTCTAGGCTCTCCTAAAAAGAGGAAAATTTAACAATAGCTGCAACAGCTTTTCATAGTCACCAAACATTTTTCCTGCTCTACAGAACAGGAAACCAGAGCCATCTTCTGGTTAACAAGCTCTCTCTTTTTCAATCAGCAGCACACATGAGCATACATACCATATCTCCCTTAATTAGAATTTCTTAGCTCCAAAGTTAATGAGTAGGACCTCTTGTCCAGTAGAATTTTGGGGCTGAGTGTGATAATCAGGCCTGCTTTCTTTAACCTGACTACTGCAAATATGCTAGGACTGGAACTTTCAGAGTACTGAGTCAGCATTGGTTTTACAGTCCCATACATCTAAAGGTCACCCAGTCCTCATACCATTCCAGACATATAATATTTTAAAAAATATATAAGAATTCTTCTTTCAACTTACATCTGATTTTCTAAGAAGCTGTATATTGACAGTGACTACAGCATACTGTATCTCCCTTAGCGTGTGCCAGTTTTTGCAATGTTTATTTAAAAATACAACTGACTTCCCTTTTATAATTATTATTTACTTTTTCTTAGATCTGAGGTTCTGTAGTGAATTCTGAACAAGCTCCAAGGGAGACCTCTCCCCTCTGCCTAGCCTGAGTATATTACTGTGCTAAAAGAAACATGCAAAGTTGAACTGAACCCTGACCCCCTGGAAACCAGAAACTTAGAAGACAGCCTTCTTTATTTCCAAGTAAAAACATTTTACATCAGCAGAAGCACACCCTGACTCAGATTGCTCAAGACTGTATGACAGCAATGAACAACACTTTGCAAGGCTCTGTCGTAAAGGACACCTTCCATGTTACTCCAGTCACCACAAAATCGAATGTCCAAATTATAAGGGGGCACAGAAATCTCAGCTAAAACCTGACTAAAATGAGATGGGATGAGCTGGAGCTCAAGCTTGTTGATTTCATTGAATCCTCTCAACTTTCTACTGTCCCCATCAGTAGCTACTCCTTTTCAGCTGTGGTAGAAGCCATGAAAACCAGTAAAAAATGTACCACCAATGAATTTCTCATTCATTGTATTCCACTCCTCCTCTCTTTTTCACATCCTAAAAAAGGGTTTTAACTCACCCCTCCTCAATTGAAGTTCTCTAAATATCAAGTCATCTGCCTACTTTTATTTGCCCCACTAGTCCCCAACCTCTCCATATATCACTAAAAATAAGAGAAACAACTGGCTCACCCATCCTGATGCATTTGTATTTGCTCTAAAGTGATAATTTGCCTTTCTTGATTTTATATTGTGTGCTTATGCTTTAAACATAAGCACACAAAAGCTATAAGACGGCTTCCTCCCAGTTTTCTTTCTTTCTCTTTTTTGCAAAACAAATGGGCTGTTTTGGTGAGTTGGTCACAGTAGAATGGATCTATCAGCCACTTCTGCAAGATTCTATTATTAAACACTGAAATGCTTACAGCTCTTCCTTCCCTGAGAAGTTCTGGGTATGACAAAACAGACCAGCAAATGCCCAAGTTTGTTGACCCTACAGTTCTGTCTGCTGAATGGAATATTCAGAGAACACTGCCTAGCAAGTATGAGATGCCTTTTAAATAATAGATGATGAAGATAAGTTACAACAGTGCAGCCAAAGTGCTCCCTTCAAGGGCAACCCAATGATTTTAACCACCTCATCTGTATGCCTCCTATCCAATTTTTACCTTAGTCTATATAATGATTTATACATAAGATTATTTACAAAGCTTAACAGAATCAGTTCAGAACTGCATAGTGTTGCATAGGTTCAACCCATGTTTTATAATCCTCAGTTGGAACCTACTATGGATTTTTAGTTGCACCAAGGAAATACTTTTATAACTATTTTTGCTTGGACAATAGGCACACCATATTCGTCTTTATACTTTTGTCACACTTGAGAAAAAGGCCCAACAATATTGTGAAATACTGCAAAATGATAGGGAGAATGAAGTTAGAAATGGTTACAATAATGAAATAATCCAGCCCAGGTCATCCCATCATAGCATACACATTATAAAGATATAAGGCCAATTTTATATCTATCCTACTGCTTCCGGAATAAAATGTCAAGTACTGATGTTAAGTGACTAATGGTGTTGGAAGAACTATCTATGTCCCTTCCAAGAGTTTCTCTACTGAATTACCTTAGCTTCATTGATTAGAGACATCTGCCATTGCATCCAAGCGCTGTAACTCTTGCACGGTTTTAATCTCAGTCCATCACTCTGAGTGCCATGCAGTGAAAGCTTTTTTTGGAGGACCAGAGCATTCTTGGTTTCATGTTCCTGTTGACCTCACAACTGTCTGACTCAAAACCATTATGTACAATGGAAAAACTGCAAAAAGAATGGATAAAAAGGTAAATCTTTAACCTTCTCCTAAAGAGATTGGAAAAGTAACCATTCAAAATATTTGGAGGGTATCTAATGGCCCACCTTGTGTTATCAGATTCAGACACTATCCACACAGCCATCGGCTTCATCCTCCCACCCAACAAAAGCATTCTTGCACCATTATGCAGTATTCTATGAATGTCTTCAATCCCCTCCTTGAGCCAGCCAGCACACTCTTCAGTTAATCAACAGGGATGCATAAAAAAGCGCAAACAGCCAGCTCCAAACTATTTTTCTTATTCTTCCCATTCTGTGTTTGCTTTTTATGGTGAGAGAAAAAATAACCAGGAACAAGAACAGGCACCTGCAAAGAAGCATGGCAAAGTCATTTGTCAAAGCAGACAGAAAGCAACGTACAAATGGCAACAAGATGCTATGGCACCTTCGCTTCAGAATAGGATGAGAAACACCAGGAGCCAGGGTGAGGAAGCCGTCACCAAACTTACACCTACAGAGAAAGCCTGCTAATCTGTTTCTGCTGCTTTTCTACTGCAGCTGAAATTGCTCAGCTGATTAGCTTCCTAAATTAATCAGCTCAGCATGTGAAGATTGCTGGAAGTACCATAATGTCACGGGAACATACAATGGCACTGCCAATTTCAGAGTGATGCCATCATTACATTTAAGGTCCCTCCAGATAGTCCACAAATATTTAGCACTATAAAGGAGTACATATCTAATTTGTTGCAGCAAGATGTGATGACAGGGTCATGGGCCCAAAATCCAACTAATGATGTCTGATAAACCTCGCTGCCTCAATAAGGAACTTGAATAAGTGGAAATGAAATAATCTCCATGCTAACCTGATGATTGTGTCAAGAGCTACATGTTTTTTTACCTCCTTTCCATCAGGACCTGCTTACAAGGATGGAGAGAGCCAATTCAATCCCAGACCACAGTGTTATCTAATAACTGGAGCTTAAGCTTTAATAATCCTTGAGAAACTATTTCCATTTTATCATACCATAAAGTTTGCATTTCAAAATTAAGATAAGCTTAGTTGCTAGAAGACAAGGGAAGCAAACTGATCTTTTAATATATATAAAAAGGGGGGAATAAAAGAAGATAAGGAAAGTGAGTCTGTTTTTGCTTATCTTCCTTTATGGAGACCATGTTACTATGGGCAATAAAGTTTTTTCTCAAGAATGAGTTAATATAGTATTTTGTGAAATCTATTCTTGAAATCATTACAATTTTCTGTTCTAGGGATTTATTGTTCCTTGATATTTACGATTAACTTTATTTTTATAATAAGTGAGTTCAAGTGAAGGAAAAGGATTCATATTTATACATTAAGTCCCTATTCTGACTTGTCACCTTGAGTAAAGTAAGTGGACAGAAAAAACCATATTGAGTAGTGGTTCTTAATTTCAATGGCTTTAAAGGGGGATCACATTAATTCATAAAGTTTATAACTCTAAATGGATGTTAGTTAAGATGATGTCTATATAGAATTTCTATATTCAGGGATAGCATGCAGCACAAGATGATTTCTCGAAGTACCAATGGAAAATCTATCATTGTTTTCTTTTTGGACTTCCTATAGTAATCTAGTTCACTGCTATAAAAAACAGATTTCTTGACCACATAATCTTTGAACTATATAACACGATTCTCTTTTCCCAATGAAAGGAAAACTGTTCTAAGCAAAACCCACTTTAAAAATCATGTCAATGGCATCTTTCCTTCAACATGGAACTTCCAACTGAAGGGGAACTGGAAGGGACCAATTTCAGGCAGCCAATTATTAATTTTATTTATTTATTTTATTTGTTACATTTATGTAGCCGCCCATCTCATATACATGACCCTGAGTGGTGTACATAGTTAAAAACACAAAAAAACAATACACAAAATAACCAAAAACCTAACAAAAATCATTTAAAAAATTAAAAACAATCAAAAACTTTTAAAAAGCATAATCTGCAGAAGAGTTTCCCTAGCAATACTTTGCAGGCTTCATACCCACGCTACCTGATCCCCATCCCCCAGATCGCAAGGTCATGTCCAAGCCCTTCTGGAAGGCCAGCAAGATCAAGGCCAATCTGATCTCAGGGGAAAAGATATTCCAAAGGGCAGATGCCATGGTAGAAAAGGCTCTCCTCCTGGGTCCCATCAGATGACATTCCTTCATGGACAGGACCTGCAACATGCCCTTCCTGCCAGACCTAACGGAACAGGCAGATGTGATTGGTGAGAGTTGCTATTGTTGTTCAATTGTTAAGTCGTGTCTGACTCTTCATGACTCCATGAACAATATCACGCCAGGCCTTCCTGTCCTTCACTGCCTCCCAGAGTGTGCTCAATTTCATGCTCATTACTTCGGTGATGCTATCTAACCATCTCGTCCTCTGCCGTCCCCTTCTCCTTTTGCCTTCCATCTTTCCCAGCATCAGGGTCGTTTCCAAAGAGTCCTCTCTTCACATTAGGTGGCCAAAGTATCTGAGCTTGAGCTTCAGAATCAATCCTTCCGACAAGCAGTCAGGGTTGATTTCCTTTAGGATTGACTGGTTTGACCTTCTAGCAGTCCAAGGGACTCCTAAGAGTCTTCTCCAGCACCACAGTTCAAAGGCATCTATTCTTCGGCACTGAGCCTTCCTTATGGTCCAGCTCTCACAGCCATACATCGCTACTGGAAAAACCATAGCTTTGATTATCCAGATCTTTGTCAGCAAGGTGATGTCTCTGCTTTTTAATATGCTGTCTAGGTTTGCCATAGCTTTCCTCCCAAGGAGCAAGCATCTTTTAATTTCATGGCTGCAGAATCCATCTGCGATGATCTTGGAGCCCAAATAAATGAAGTCTGTTACTGCTTCCATTTCTACCCCTTCTATTTGCCAGGAATTGATGGGTCCAGATGCCATGATCTTAGTTTTGGGGTTTTTTTTAATGTTGAGTTTCAAGCCAGCTTTTGCATTCTCCTCTTTCACCCTCATCAAGAGGCTCTTTAATTCTTCTTCACTTTCTGCCATTAGGGTGGTATCATCTGCATATCTGAGGTTGTCGATATTTCTCCCTGCAATCTTAATTCCAGCTTCTGATTCTTCCAGCCCAGCATTTCTCATGATGTACTCTGCATATAAGTTAAATAAGCAGGGTGACAGTATACAGCCTTGTCGTACTCCTTTCCCTATTTTGAATCAATTGGTTGTTCCGTGACTGGTTCTAACTGTTGCTTCTTGGTCTGCATATAGATTTCTCAGAAGACAGGTAAGGTGGTCTGGTACCCCCATCTCTTTAAGAATTTGCCAGAGTTTGTTGTGATCTATCCAATCAAAGGTTTTGCATAAGCAATGAAGCAGAAGTAGATGTTTTTCTGGAACTCTCATGCTTTCTCCATGATCCAGCGAATGTTGGCAATTTGATTTCTAGTTCCTCTGCCTCTTCGAAACCCAGCTTGTACATCTGGTAGTTCTCAGTTCACATACTGCTGAAGCCTAGCTTGTAGGATTTTGAGCACAACCTTGCTAGCATGTGAAATGAGTGCAATTGTGCGGTAGTTTGAGCATTCTTTGGCATTGCCTTTCTTTGGAATTGGAACGTAAACTGACCTTTTCCAATCCCATGGCCACTGTTGTGTTTTCCAAACTTGCTGGCATATTGAGTGCAGCACTTTAACAGCATCATCTTTTAGTATTTTAAATAGCTCAGCTAGAATGCTGTCATCTCTGCTAGCTTTGTTGTTAGTAATGCTTCCTAAGGCCGACTTGACTTCGCTCTCTAGGATGTCTGGCTCAAGGTCAGTGACCGCAACAGTGTGGACATCAGGGATATTAAGATCTTTCTTGTATAGTTCTTCTGTGTATTCTTGTCACCTCTTCTTAATCTCTTCTGCTTCTGTTAGGTCCCTGCCTTTTTTGTCTTTTATCATGCCCATCTTTGTACAAAACATTCCTTTGATATCTCCAATTTTCTTGAAGAGATTCCCTAGTCTTCCCCAGTCTATTGTTTTCCTCAATTTCTTTGCATTGTTCATTTAAGAAGACCTTCTTATCTCTCCTTGCTATTCTCTGGAAATCTGCATTCAGTTGCTTATATCTTTCCCTTTCACCCTTGCTTTTCGCATTCCTTCTTTCCACAGCTATCTGTAAAGCCTCATCAAGCAGCCACTTTGCTTTCTTGCATTTCTTTTTCTTTGGGATGGTTTTAGTTGCTGCCTCCTGTACAATGTTACAGACCTCCGTCCATAGTTCTTCAGGCACTCTGTCTACCAAATCTAATCCCCTAAATCTATTCATCACCTTCACTGTGTACTCACAAGAAATATGATCTAAGTCATACCTGAGTGGTCTAGTGGTTTTCCATACGTTCTTCAGTTTAAGCCTAAATTTTGCAATAAGAAGCTAATGATCTGAGCCACAGTCACCTCCCGGTCTTGTTTTTACTAACTGTATAGAGTTTCTCCATCTTTGGCTGCAAAGTACATAATCAATCTGATTTTGGTATTGACCATCTGGTGATGTCCATGTGTAGAGTCGTCTCTTGTGTTGCTGGAAAAGAGTGTTTGCTATGACCAGCTTGTTCTCTTGACAAAACTCTATTAGTCTTTGCCCTGCTTCATTTTGTACTCCAAGGCCAAACTTGCCTGTTATTCCGATTATTTCTTGACTTCCTACTTTAGCATTCCGATCCCCTATGATGAAAAGGACATCTTTTTTTGGTGCTAGTTCTAGAAGGTGTTGTAGGTCTTCATAGAACCGGTCAACTTCAGCTTCTTTGGTATCAGTGTTGGGGCACAGACTTGGATTACTTTGATGTTGAATGGTTTGCCTTGGATTCGCACTGAGATCATTCTGTCCTTTTTGAGGTTGTACCCCATTACTGCCTTTCCCACTCTCTTATTGACTATGAGGGCTACTCCATTTCTTCTAAGGGTTTCTTGCCCACAGTAGTAGATATAATGGTCACCTGAATTAAATGCACCCATTCCCGTCCATTTTAATTCACTGATTCCCAAGATGTCGATGTTCAATCTTGTCATCTCATGTTTGGCCACATTCAGCTTGCCTTGATTCATAGATCTTACATTCCAGGTACCTATACAAGATTGTTCTTTACAGCATCGGACCTTCTTTTCACTTCCAGATACATCCATGACTAAGCGTCCTTTCGGCTTTGGCCCAGCTGCTTCACTCTTTCTGGAGCTGCTTGGAATTGCCCTCCACTCTTCCCCAGTAGCATACTGGACACCTTCCGACCTGAGGGTCTCATCTTCTGGCATCATATCTTTTAGCCATTTGATATTGTCCATGGGGTTTTCTTAGCCAGGATACTGGAGTGGGTTGCCATTTCCTTCTCCAATGGATCATGTTTTGTCAGAACTCTCTGCCACAACCTGTCCGTCTTGGGTGGCCCTGCACGGCATAGCTCATGGCTTCACTGAGTTATGCAAGCCCCTTCGCCACGACACAGCAGTGATCGATGAAGGGGATTGGGGAGAGGAGGTCCCTCAAACAAAATAAATTGCACCAAAGGCCCTTTCTTCCCTCCAAAATCGCAATAAAAAAAAAAAACTCCATTTATTGCTATATATTTTAAAGTTCCCTCCCCCTCCACTTATTGGGCTGTTTTAGGTTTCTGCTACACGGAAATAAACTGGATGTCATTCATGAACTAGCAACATTTTTAAATTTTTTAAAACTAGGTGTTTTGTTTCAATATTTTAAGCTACATGAGATGTCATCATAACTCAAGTACCTCCTGGTATACTGTAATAATTATATTAGAATGTGCTAGCAGTGTTCACTTTCTTCTATGCTGCTGACAATAACCAGGAAGAGACTTTTAAACATTCCAACTTTTGAGTCATATTTATATCACATCTGTCATTATGAAGCTTTGGCTAAGAAAGAAACTGCCTTGCTTCTAAGAAAGGGGAAAAAAATCAATAGAGCCAGTGTTAGGTGCTGAGAGACTGTAGGGATTCAGAGCAAACTAAAAACAGGTTTCTCAAAGCTCTCTTTATCACTGGCATGCTCACCAGCTGCATTTTGTGCTTTATTTATACTCACAAGTGAATGTTTTTAAGACTCTTGCTGAGCCTAAAGGAATCCTCTTTCATTCAAGAAACAAATGAAGTGCTAGATAATATAATATACCCAGAAAAGTATCATAAGCATGTGCAATATACTGGCCCCAAAGAAACTGTGCTGTAAATATCAGCTATGAGCACAGAGTGAATCAGGCTAATGGTATCAGAGTCCTCACAAATATAGCATGATTAACAAATGTCAAGGCGATTTTATAACATTAGATATCAAACATTTATTTTATATAAAAATAATAATCATATCTTTAAATAAGTGACTGCTTATGTGATATAGGTCCAGAGAACAATATTTTTTATTAACTTCATTAATAATTGTACTAACAAGTTAGAAAATCATATGCTAGGCATCTAGGATAAAGACACTCAGATGTGCTCCAACCTGGACTCTGGTCATGAGGCAGGCTCCATGGAAATGACTGAAGCTCAGTCTTGCTTCGTTATTTGGGATGAGTTTGATCCTTTTAGTCCTGAGGGACTGGACAGGGTTCTCAGAGCTGTGAGCTTGACCACTTGTGTATTAAATTCATGTCTATCTAGATTAGCTAAGGCTCCCCAAGAGACACGTATGGTTGGATCTTGCAGTGGTGAACTCATCCTTGAGTAGGGGGTAGCTTAAGGAGGTGCGAGTCCACCCCCTCCTCAAGAAGCCATTGCTAGACCTCACCATATAGTATAATTTTCATCCTGTCTCCAACCTTCCTTTTTTAGGGGAGTTTGTTGAGAAGGTGGTTGCTTGGAGGAAGCAGATTATCTGGACCCCTTTCAGTTCAGTTTCTGGTATGGAACTGAAATGGCATTGATTGTGCTTGTGGATAACCTCTGGTGGGAGCGGGATGGAGTGGTATGTCCATCTTTGTTCTCTTGATCTCTCAGTGGCTTTCAGTATCATTGATCATGGTATCCTTCTGGACCATCTCTGGGAGCTAAGAGTGGGAGCACAGTACTACAATGGTTCTCCTCCTTACTCCAGAGTCTGATTCAATGGGGGTTGATGGGGAGGGAGAGATTCACTCCCATGTCTCCTTTTGTATAGGGCTCCTCAGGGCTCAATGTTCTCTTTACTCTTATTTAACATCTACAGGAAACTGCTGAGTGGAATCATCCAATGGCACAGGTTGAGGTATCATGAGTATGACACTCAATTGTACATCTCTGCCCAGACTGACCAAGAAAAGTTGTAGGGAACTGGGTGGGGAAGAACAGGCTTCAGCTCAACCATAGCAAGACTGAGTGGCCCTGGATTTTAGAGCCTCCCAGATTTTCCATCTTTAGTTCTGGATGGGGTGGCAATACCCCAGTTAAAACTACCGTACAATCTGGAGGTCCTCCTGGACCTCCAGCACCTGTTCAAAGATCAGCTAGCAGCCATGGCCAGGAGGGCTTTTGCATAACTTCGTTTTGTGGGCCAACTTTACCCTACCTACAATGGGAGGCACTGCTCACTCATGCTTTGGACATCTCCCAGATGGATTACTACAATGCACTCTGAGTCTGCCCTTGAAGAACATCCAGAAGCTGTAACTGGTCCATGAACTACACTAGCTTCCAATATGCTTCCAGATGTAATTCAAAGTATTTGTTGTCACATAAAGCTCTCCATGGCATGAGGATGAGTTATTTGAGGGATGACCTTTCTCCAATTACTTCTATATACCCTATCATGTCCAACAGGAGGAGCATGCTCCAGGTCCCATCAATTAAAGAATGTCAACTAGAAGACCCCAGAAGTGAGCTTTTTCTGACATGGCGCCTATACCCCAGAACACTGTAACACTCGATCCTGTTGACCCCAATCCTGTTGGCCTTTTGGAAAGCTCTTAAGACCAAGCTGTTTTCTGGAAATGAGAATCAGGGGTTTAGTTGAGCCCACAAAGTGTTTGTTAATTTATTGAGATTGGTTTATCCTCAGTTGCTATTTCATGCTTTTTTCCATATGTTTTCTTTTTTATTGTTGATATTTGTATTTGGGGTTTTAAGCTGTGTTAGTCATCCAGAGCCACTATTGCGAGATGGGAGGTCATAAAAGTTGAAATAAATAAGTACTCCTCGGACACTGTGTTGGTTTCCTATAAGCTTCTGGGTCCAATTCAGAATGCTGGTTATTATCTGTAAAGCCTTACACAGCATGGTGTCAGATTATTTAAAGGACTACTCCTTCCTTCAAAATGATTTTTCCCTCCCTGTAAGGTGACTCAGAGGCACTGCTTCAACCTCCCTGTTAGATAAATGGGACTTGGACCCAGATGCAGGCTTTATCTGTGGTAACCCAATGCTTTGGATACTTGGCCCCCTGGCCTACAGCTGGGCTGCTTATTGCTGGCTTTCCACAAGATTGTCAAAACCATTTTACTTAGGGAGACTTTTGAAAGGTAGTGATAACCTGGGCTGATGTTGTAAGGGTTTAGTTTAGCTTGCTGTTCTATATAAATATATATATTCTAATTTATGCTGCAACTCACCAGAGTATTGAGAAAGGGGGATAGGTTTAAAAACTTTTGTAATAAATAATAGTAAGTCCATGATAGAATTTGAGGTGTGTGACACTAAAGGTTTTGGATTAGATTCATCCTAACATCGAAATAAGGAATTCAAACTACTGATGAATCTCCTCTAGCTGTATTCACATTTGTTTTTGACAAACCAAGCTAAACAAGCCAGCCCTGTCCCAAATAGTATGGCTTAATCCCACCCAAATATAAACCTCACTGCACTTCTACAGTAGGATGGAGTTTGAGGAACTCTCCCACCGTGCTTATAACCTTTATAGTTCCTACCTAGACATCTCTGTATTATGCCCCATACCCTTAATCCTAACCCACAACCCCTTTCCCAATTATTATTCCTGGTAATGATGATGGTTGACAGCAGTGCATGTAAGTAAAATCCCAACTATCTTTGGATATCTAGCTTTTGCAGTACCTGACTGAATTCAAGCATTCTGGAAATAATATACTTCCTAAGATTCCTGAGATGAATCTATAGCAATATTCCAGTTGTAACAGAGACAAAGAAACCTTGCTCTAGTGTTAGAAACATGTATATATGTAGTAAGAGTGGGAGAAAGGTATTCTTTAATTTGTATTAAAATCTGATTCAGAAGCTGATCTGCAACTTAAACATTCATCACCAATGTACCACATTCATACCCTAAACTGGATTATTGTTATGAACTTCAGTGACATCATTCCACCATATTTTTTGCTCATCGGTCAGAATCTTATTCTCACAGTATGAGATAGTTTAAATATATGTGCAGGCTTTCTTATAAAATACACTGATGGAAACTCTGAAAACATATCAATTTTTAAATAATCTACATTCTTAGCTTTCAGTTAAATATTCTGTGTGTGTGTGCATGCTTTTGAGTCAGTGTTGACTCCTGGCAACCACCCGGACGAGTCCCTGTACTTTTCTTGGCAATCAGCCATTGCCTACTTCTTAGGGCTGAGAGAGAGTGACTGGCCCAAGGTCACCCAGCTGGCTTTGTGCCTAAGGTGGGACTAGAACTCACTGGCTCCAAATTTCTAGCCTGGTGCCTTAATCACTACATCAAACTGGCTCTCTAAATATTCATATTGCCAAGCTAATATGGATATGCTGCTACTTTTTATTTTAAAAAGTTTAATAATGTTTGAAACGACAACACTAATAATGCAGAGGCCAAATAACTGGTTGAATTACTGAATATTGCATTGAATGACATAGCTATTTTCCTGATGTTGTAGATGTCTCACTATTCAGTTAAATTACATTTGACTTGTTCTTTTAACTTTTCCATCAGACTCAAAAATATTGACCAGACCAGTTAGGAGTGGCAAAATGATCCAGGATTACTCTTTCATTTATATTAGCATGATATTTCACTTCTGCATTAGCAACAGCAGCATTATTATTTAGAATAAGGATGGCAGGTAAGGATATTAAATTTGGAGAAATGTGAAAGAATCTGATCGAAAGCATCTACCTTTTACTTAAGAACAATGAATTGTCTTCACTACAAAATATGTTAGTTAAAACGCCCACAATGATAAATAATAAAGCTGTAGCATAAACAGGAAAAAATGAATTTTTATTCAATATCTTATTTTTGAGCGTATAATGTAACTTATGTTAAATAGGTCTCTTTAGCAGTATATTAGACAGTAGAAATGTAACATTTTTAAAAAAGGAATATACAGTAAAGGGGAATCTAGCAATTTATACTTCTATCAACCTAACTAGTGTCCCAGATAAACTGATAACAATGGGATAGAATAACCTTGTTAAATATATAAAAGAATAAGCATGCCTAGTAAGCATGCTATCTTAAGAAAGAATCATTTGAAATTCTTTGAGAGTATCAGCAAATATGAAATATAGTTATTCCAACATACTGTATTTTTCAAAGTCCCAGTGCCCAATGACTCAAAAGAAAATCTAGCATTGAAGGGAAAGTGTACTTTTATGAGTACTGAAATGAATTTAAAAAGGAACAGAGAGGCAAGACTAAATGCATAGCTTTCATAAAGTAGTAAAGATGCAGTATGGTTGCTCAATGATGTAACCAGTGCTATTCAAATTACGTACATACATATAACATGAAATTCAGCCGGGTCACCAACTTTGCTGATGGCAGCAACCTACCAGAATTCTCATTTCACGTACATTCTGATGGAACGTAAATTGGCAGTTACATTACAAAAACAATCCAAGAAGTCCTCATGGGACACACAACTAACAACTTTAATCCTATATACATCTGCTCAGATGTAAACACCACTGAGTTTAATAGCACTTACTCTTCAATAAGTGAGTACAGAATTGCAGCATGAAAATGTCATCTCAGTGCGTAGCTATTTCATAAAGTACTAGATTATCATGCTGGAATCTCTGATACTGACTTAGACAAACAAAATTAACCTACATTCAATCAGCTAAATAAGCAGCATATGTCCTGTATAAAAATAAAAATATACAAACCTTTCCCCCTCCACTCCCCCTCCACTCCCCAACACACAAACATTTCTGATGTTTGCAAAAGACTTTCATTTGTACATTATGAAAGTGACCTTCTAACACTTTGATTGCAGAAACAAATAAATATGAAATCCCAAATCATCAAGTCCAGTAGTACTTATCCCAAAGTAAGTATGCATAAGATTGATGCCAAGTTTGCTAAATTTGCATCAGGAATATTTCATTATATCCATAAATTATTCACAGTTTAGATTTTCCTGTTCTGCTTTATTAGAGCGTCCATTTTGCTAGTTCAAAATTCTTCCCAACAGGCCATAAATGTATATGTGATTAGATGTAAGCAAAGGTCTTTGTCCATCATTTTTAATTCATTATTGCCTCAGTATTTCTCTAGTTGGTCTCTTCCTACTTCCTCTTGACAACAGTAATAAATCTGCCTCTAACTTTAAATAAAAGGAGTTCCTATTAGAATATGTTGACGTATGTAATCCCATTCATTAATGAAACATATATCAGTATACTTGCAGAAAGTAAGGAAGGTGACCTTGACAAAAATAAGCAAGAACCGTTACCTAGGCAAAAGGTAACTTTTTTTTTTTTAATCCAGAGAAAGGAAATAACATTTGGAAGCAGCTCAGGCAGATGCTGTCCTGATTCACTGGAGTATAAGAAGGAGGAGGAGGTATAGTACAATCAGACTTGCAAGTTACTGTTATAGTCAAACTCAGTAAAAGTAATTTTAGCCACCTACCAACCACAATTGGGACTGGCAACTCCTTCACTAAGCAATGCAGTTGTAAAGTGAAAAGTCATGTGACCGCAACCAACTTATATCAGTTAGTTCTGGCTATGGTCATTAAGTGAATCACCATGGGTCATTAAGTGTGACATCACATGACTGCAACTTGTGGCTTCCTGCCAGCTTCCCCACTGACTTTCCTTGTCAGAAGCCAGCTGGGAAGGTTGCAAATGGCAATCACATGACCACAGGCTGCTGCAACCGTCATAAATGTGCACCGGCTGCCAAGTGCCCAAATTGTGATTACGTGACCCACAGGGATGCTGCAACAGCTACAACTTTGAGGAGTTGGCCATAAGTCTCCTTTTTCAGCACTACTGTAATGTCAAATGGTCACTGAACGAGTGATCAGTAAGCAAGGTCTATCTATACTAATCCATCATCATCCTAATATTTAACATGCAAATAGAACAAATTTCTGTCTCATGCTTAATAGTTATTTGAGGGAAGAAAGGAAATCTGAATATTCCAAGTGACTACAAAAATTAAATTTATATTCAAACCAATGGTTTATTTCGTAACAAAATATTTGTACCTTCTTTTCCTATGATCAACTGTGAGTAAAACATTTAAAGGCCATCTCTGCTATGAAATATTTATACTGTACTTAAAAGGATTACCTCAACTAATGTTACTGATACAAACAAAATCCATATAATATGTTGAGGAGTCAAAACACTAACATTAAGAATGAACAGCTTTTTTTTTTTTAAGATATACTTTTATAACTCTGGTGTTTCCATTCATCCATTTTTATTCTGAGAGAATGTAGGTTATCACAGCTCTGTAGAATATAAAGGAATGCTGGTTCAGCTATTTAAAGCCATCTGCTATTGATGTGAAAAGATGATGTTGTCCATTAAAGCTTCATCAACAAACCAAAACTTTGGGGAATGCCTACCTTTCTAATATTGATTTTCACTTTGTAGGATTTGTTTAGTTAAAGTCTCTTTAAGCTTTACCAGTTCAATATGTGTGAGGAGAAGAAACAATCCAGGAGGCATGTCTAACCACTTCAGAAAAACAGATCTGTCAACACTGACTAGCAAGATTAATTGAACTGAGAAAAATGGTTCTCTCCTTTCCCACCACTCACACATATATAAATAAATCTAAGTGCCTTACAGCTGTCTATGTTTGTCTCCAACGTCCTTATTATCACATGCTACTACAAGCCTATTAATGTAGAGCTATCAGCACCATCATGAATTACTGTACATAGGATACACTGTACTTCAATCAAACACAATAACATGGCATTACTAGACAAACTTGTCATTAAGATAAACCTCTGTCTCTGCCACAGGCTGATGGAGTCTCATCTGTAGTTGATTACTAAGGCTCACAACTGTGTTGATGTTGATTTGTAGCAATGTGAAGCTAATCTTAATTTTCTTAAGAAGCATCTTGCATGGTTCTGGCAAGATGGCTGCTCAACATTCAACCACAAAATTATATGACTTCAATTCTGCTAGATGCTTGATGTTCCAAGGACCTTATAGTATAAAATTAACATCTAATATGCCTTAGGAACAACTTCAGGTTACCCAGATTCTAATGTTTAGTAATCAATGGAACACATTACTATAATAACTTAGTCCATTAATCCACCTGTAATGAGCTCCCATGCTAGAGTTATATGGCCACCTATATCATGCTATCAAGGAAAAGAAAAGTAACAATGTGAGGTATAAGCATTTGATAAAAACAAGTACAATATGTTGGCTCTTTTAAAACAGTAGTGTATATCCTCAATAATAATTGAAATGCTAAATGCCTAAGCCCCTAAAATCATATTTATTTTGTCATCTGGGAAACTTCAGACTTTATACACAGCATAAATGTATAAAAACCTTTTCCTAATTTTTCTAGCAACAATAATGCCATAGCCAATTTAGCTTTCTCCAGATTTGTATTCCAGCATGTATTAAAATAGCAAGTATTTTAATTTCTGGGGAAAAGATGCAAACTAAATCCTGCCCAAGAATATGGACAACAGATGGTTTCTTAATTCAATACGTAAACTACAATAAAATAAATAGCAAGACAGAGGATAGAAGATATATTTCTTGACCCATTCCACTGCATGTAGACTTCATAACACAAGCTGGTTAGTGTTGTTTATGGAATCCTATTCTAGGCCAAGATATTTATACATTTAGTGAAATCAAAAGCTAATTTTGTGTCTTGTACAGACACAGAAAGGAAATGGGTTCTGTAGGATTGAAATGTCTATTGCAAAAAGAACCAAGTATGCTATCATGCCCCACTAACTTAAATTCCATGTAATCATGCTACTGACATTCAATATTGAAAGGTGCTGTTCACATACTTGACATCCTTTTCACAGGTCTTGGTTAAATTTCTATGTAGCAAGTCTGTATACTCATAGAATATGAGTATTCCATGAGTATACAGTAGAATACTGTATAAGTAGCCAGCCCTTATGTTATCTATCCAAGCAATAAGCCTACATTCAGACACTGTCTTCGTCAATCTAGTGCCCTCTCTATGCCCTATGACTGCTAGAAGCTATTAGGATTACAACTCTCAGAATTTCCAGCCTGTTTGAGCAAGGCCTATAAGGAATTGTAGCCATATCTGGAAGACACCAAGTTGGACAAAGGGATATGAAGAGATCTTTAGTACAGGCTGGACTTTCAGTTTTGCACTATACTACTGAACTACGTAGCTACATTCAAATCTAGTTATCTCCAAGACTTTGTTGGACATAAAGCAGAGTTGTTGTTACAGCATTATTTTTCACTGTAGATTTGTAGCAGCTGCATTTTTAACTTTACTTTGCTTTCCTCAAAATAGCCCCCAAATAGTTATAGATATTAGACCAAGCCTTTTATTTATTTGTTTATCAAAGTTGTAGAGCCACCCATCTCATGAATGTGACTCGGGGCAGCATATAATAAAACAAACAATAAAAATACACCTTAAATAACTATTAAAAAACAAGAGAAACACACAACTAAGTAAGACCATGGGAGAGTATTTAAAATCTCATACATAATAAAGCCATCTTGTGGGCTCCCTGTTTCCAAGGGATTCCCAGGCCTCCTGGAAAAATCACATCTTCAGAAATTTCTGGAAAGCCAAAAGGGTTGGGGCTAATCTCACCTCAGGGGAATGATGTTCCAAAGAGTGGGTGCTATGGCAAAAAAGGCTCACAGAATGGGTTCCATCAGATGGGACTCCTTAGCAGATGGTACCCGTAACATGCCCCTCCTGCCTGATCAGAGGGGATGGGTAGATACAATCTAATGTAAAGATGTACTTTTAATCTCTCCTTCCCAATTGTGGAGATTATTGAAGGGGCAAGCAATCATGTCAAAAGGAGATAGGATCAGTATTGTTATCTGACTCTGTGTCAGGAAGCCAGGAATTTGGGACAGCTTACTGAACATAACCTTGATCATCTGCATTTAAAATTAGCCACAATCTTAAGTTTTCAATAATGTCCTTGAATTTGGAAGTAGGCAGCATCATATTGGGAAAATTGAAATGGGAGCACTAACTTCCTCTTGTTGTTACCATGTAAATGTTATGGATGTGTGGAAAACAAAAATATAGGATGGAGGTTCATGTAGGCAGATTGCCAAGACTTTCCTAAAACCAAGTCCTGCAAACACTCATTTACTTCAGAATAACATAAAAGCTATATGAATTGCTTCTGCGTGCCCAAAGCAATATCAATATTGGTAAAATTTCATTGGCTACATAGTATCTTAATATATTGTCCATTACATCATATCCAGTTCTCCGGGATCGCCTATCTGAATATTTGAATAGCTATGCAGTGTGGGAAAACAGTGGCAGAGTTCAATAGCAAACAAAAGGAAACCTTCTCATTACTGAGCTTTTCCTCCAGTCAACATGTGCTATTACATACAAACAAAATGAGCATTCAGCACAAGACATAATCAATTTTGTTCTAGTCCAGAAACAAAATTTCAGCCATTTTCATCTGTGTAACAAACACTATATAGTTCCATTGCAAGAGGTAACCTATCTTCTTCTGCAAATTAACAAGTAAATATGTTAATTCCTTTGAAAGCTTAGCTCTCAAAAATTTCTTTCACACAAAATCATTTTAGAAATAATAGAATATCTATTTTACATTAATTGAATCTTGTCTGTTCACAGAACTTGAAGAAACTGGTGACAATACAGTTATTTATAGCCAATAAACCTGATTGTTTTGGTATGATGTATGCATCATATGTGGGAGTGAGAGAGATAGACGCATTGGTCAAGAAACTGGAACTCAAGAAATGTCAACTTCTACATTAAAATGGTGGATTAAAATGGTAGATTCTTCCATTGGCAGGTGTTCCTGAGTTAAAACCAATCAATAAAATTTCCAGCACATGGACATGCTTGTGCTTAGCCTAAACTAAGTACTCCTATCTAGAATGAACAACGCATGAGAAATAATAACTAAACCAGTTCCTTTTAACTGCATGATAGATCTACTAATGAAACAGAAAATGTATTTCTATATGTGAAAGGGATTAAATATTAGGAAACAACTTGATTCAGGAAGTGTGGTCTGCCCCTTGAGTCAAGTTTGGACAGCAATGATGGAAATGTTCTCTATACTTTGATGGGCATCTTTACAAATGCTCTTTATATTTCTACTTTTTTAAAAAAAAAATGTTAGCTTATGAAAGAATAGTTATCCAAATAATAATTAAGACTTGCATCCTAAATAGGATTTAATATTCTCAGAAGTTACAATAATATATTTTTTCCACAAAATGCCACAGAATGCAATTCAAAATGCATGAGTTATTCTGACAACACAAAATTTCACCTCTGAACTTCTTAAATGTGTATTCTTTTTTTTTCCATTTTAAATTATCATTTTGAAACAATTTCAGGAAGAGAGGAATGAGATATAGGCAATCCTCATTTAGTGACAATTGGGGCTGGCAACTCAGTCGCTAAGTGATGCAGCCACTAAGAGAATCACAGGACCACAACTGTGCTTGTAATTTTACTTCAGGTTTCCTTTTTCCCCACTCCCCTGCCTTTTGGAATGCTCACCCCAGCGCTGGGATAATTAACAAGAAGGGAATTAATGTTTATATTTACATTCATTGGAGAGGAAGGGATTACAAGAGAGTGAGGAGGCACATAATGGGGAATACACATCAAAAGGAATGCATCAACACCAGCTGTTTGCCTAGCGTGCTAGAGCACTCCTTTTGATGTGTATTCCCCATTGTGTACCTGCTTACTTTCTTGTAATCCCTTCCTCTCTAATCTCTCTGCTCTGCAAGTGGGGGAGGGGAGGAGAAAAAATGGGTCAGGCACAGGAGAGATTGCCTAAAGAGGTTGCTTATTTAGGCAATCTCTCCACTCTGTGAGGGGGAAAAAAAGAGAAAAAAAAACCAGGTCAGGCACAGGACAACGCATGCTAACTGACTGTAATCGCAAACATGTGACCGAAAGGGATACACTGCAAAGGTCGTAAATGCACACGTTGGTCACAAAGTTATTTTTTTCAGCACTGTCATAAGACCATACAAACTAAGTGATGAGTTCAAATGAGGCAGTCGCATGAGGCAGTTGGTAAGCAAGGTCTACTTGTACAGGGAAATTCAGAGACTCCTGGAGAAGATGCAGTAACTCTAAATATTGTGCTTTTTCTCTTCTGACATACAATAATGTTAAGTATAGTATCTAGAATAAATAAATACCATTGGGATTTACGCAAATGAAAGTATCATTTTAATAGCAAAAGAAACCCATTTGACTGCAGCCAAAAATATTTACTATTATTTAATAGTATAAATAATATAAAATAAATTAATAATTTACTATTATTTAATTTTAATATATTAATATTTAATGATATAGTCCTGGGGGGTCTGTAACATGATTTATATAATGTGAGAAGTGTCACCTTATATAAATTATGTTACAGACTGCCCAGGACTATATCATTTTAAATTGCAGGTGGCAATAACAAGTGTTAAAGTTTCCATAAATCAACAGATGGCCGAAAGTCAGCTTATGAGGGAAAGTGTTGTGATATAATCTCTCCTATCACTGAACTGCTTAGATATATAAGAAGATCAGACATTCATGTACAACTCATGCCCCATTTTAACAGAAAAATATAAGTGTCAGACAGATAATCAAGTTTCGGCAAGCATTATATTGGAACAACTTCAAAATCTCATAAAGTCTTATAGTCCATCTTCCTCTCTTTACAACAAGTGCAAGGAGAAGAGAAACACAAAACAGTTGAGTACCTTTGTTGAAAGACGAGCAGCTCACAACAGCATCTAGGAAAGCTGTCATAATAAATCAAAAGGCCACCACTACAGGGTAAATATTTGAGAGGATAAAGCTTTTTTATCCTCTACAGCCACTCTATGGTATAACTTTCAAGACAGCCATCATGAGACACAATTAGTGGGGGGAAAAAATAACCTTGTTTACGTGGTTAATTTGAAAGAGTTATTGGGAGGTGGGATCCAACTGAGATCAGGGCTAGGGTTTGGAAGATGTTTCAAGACACATATTATTTTCTAATATAAATTGAGACCTCAAAGCTGATATTTGCTATATAGCAAAAAAAATAATAAAATAATAGCATACAGACCAACCATTTTCCAAAAGTAGCAGTCTCAATTCAAATTCCACCACTACTACAGTTGCATTATGTGCTGCTTACTCATGATACTATTCACAATTAATCTTTAAGCTACAAGTCACATTAATAATACTTTATTACAGTCATTGTAATACTGGCAAACTTTTAAAATATATATACACCAGTATTTAAGCTATAATAGTCTCAACCATTCAGGGAACCTTGATAAACACTGAATTGTGCTCTCAGCCTGAATTCCTCTGTTCTGTAAGGCTTTGTGTAAGAAGCCTCCTTTGAGATCCACTTCATCATTCATGTTTCTTTTAAGATCAAGATCCAATCCTTTCAACCGTCATTCCAGAAAATCCTCATGGTTTCTGTCTGTTGCATTTGATCTCTCAAAATAATTTTCAATTCTGACACCCCAGGAGGAACTGCTTAAGGTGGGTTTACTGTCCAAATTCAGTCAATCCCTCTTTCCAATATTTTAGGACTACCCAGGTAATACTGTCCTTAACCTTGGTTTTCCATAGCAACATTCATATGAAATTGTTCCAAACAAATTCATTACTGGCAAATTTTATGCAACTGCTCACCAAGTACTAGTATCTATTAAGATTGTGTCCTACAGGAATCCAAAGATACACTCCTGGATCATGAGAAGAGTAAAGACTCTAACAGAAAGGGGTAATCCATCTTTTCCCTAGAACATTTGCTAAATGGACTCTGGTGAAGCCTTCTTCACAATAAGGAGTCCAAGCTTTAATTTGAAATCTATCCTTACATGAAAATCACAAATCAGATGCTTACTAAAATCAACTTCTTTCACATAATCCATGCTAAAGAAAAAAAAGTGTTATTCCACCCCAAAAATATATTTCTTCCAAATCTGAAAACAAAACTCTGTTTCTTACTTCTACTTACAGCTTTTATCATTAGGAAATATGGAGGCTTTGATGTTCTATAATTTGCACTTCACTTGAGCACTAATGAAAAGAAATGTTCTTCTACTTCACACTCTTTCCTCAGTCAATTAGACAAATCTTCTAAATGGAGCTTGCGAAGCAATTCAAGTCCAGGAATGTAATTAGTCCCTGATTCTGAAACTTGCAACTCTATAACCCAGTGTTTCTCAACCTCGGCAACTTGAAGACATGTGTACTTCAACTTCCAGAATTCCCCAGTTATCATGATAGACTATAAATTAGGGCATAGAGTCAGAAAGAAAAAGGAAAGGGTCTTTTAGCTTAGTAGTAAAGACAGCTTGTTTAAAGCAAACTACAGAAAAGGAGGTTCAGGTGATAAAAGGCACCCAGTCTTCAGTCTCTTTGATGATTAACAAGTCACCAAAAATTTGAGTCATATTTATATTCAGAAACTGTCCTTTATTCTTTTCACACTTACCATCACCACAAAACATATCAAAATCATAGCTAAGGTTTCACCATGAATAACCAAGGGCTAACAAAGAGGTGATTTCAGATTGTTTTCATTTTATGTTAACATCTCTCAGATAGGCAACAGTTATTGCATAGAAGAGTTTTGCCCCAACCTGGGGCCTTTTAGGTGTACTAACTGGGAATTCTCAGAGCTTTAGTTCAAACATAAAATCCTACAGACATTTGAATTTGCCCTTTGTAGCAAAAGTCACTTCATGGTGGTACCTATATAAACCAGAAACACTTAACATTAGTAGCTGCTATTATTTCACACAATCCTCTCCTTTTAGATAAAAACACACAGGCCTGAGTATGGGTATGTGCGCACCCATGTGTGTATGTGTATGCTTTCTAGTGAGTTAGCAACCACATACAGTGGTACCTCAGTTCACGAACTTAATTCGTTCCACGATTCTGGTCGCGAACCAAATTGGTCGCGAACCGAATCAAATTTCCCCATAAGGTTAAATGTAAATAAGGCTAATCCGTTCTGACCCCTACGAATGTGGTCGCCAACTGATTTTGGTCGCCAACCGAATCAAATTTTCCCATAAGGTTCAATGTAAATAAGGTTAATCTGTTCTGAACCATATGTATTTTTTTTTAAACCACAAAAATATGAAACAAAGTACAGTACAATACAGTATGAAGAGAGAGAACGCTAACCTTGCTCAAGGCGACTTCTGGCGTGGAGGACAGGAAGGTGGGTGGGGAGGCGGTTATTGTTTGGAGGGAGAGTCGCCTTCGCCTACAGGAAGCCATGAACACGTGTCAGAGCAGGGAAGATGGCCACGGGTCGTGTTCATCACCTAATGCGGAGTTCGCGAACGGAAGCAAAATTTTGCAAGCGGTGCTGTTCGTGAACCGAATTGTTCGTGAACAGAAGCGTTCGTGAACCAAGGTATTACTGTATATCGATGTGCAACCCAAATAACATAGCCCACTGTGGAAAATCTCAATAAGAACCTATTTTTTTCAGGCCTTAGGAGGTATAATCCCAACTTTTTTTTTACTAGAGAATCAGAACTGTGGGAAGATTCTGATGAGAAATTTGTAAAAACAATTAAAAGGCGATAAAGTTGTCCATTTAAGATAGCAAAAGGCTGTGGGCACTACAGAATAAATAAAAAGTCATGATTGTGAGGGAAAGAATAGCAGTCTTCTGGCCACACACAGCATTTATCCAAAGCCAGACAGTATCACAGGCTCTAGACCGATCACTGCATTCTTGCCCAGAATGTAACCAGGGAGAATTTCAAGAAACTCTAGCAGTTCAGCACTGGGTGAAGAATTTTTTTGGATTCTGTGAGAGAGGGATAAAATATCTGTTATTATTGACAAAGAAATAGTAACTTGAGCATGCTAAGAGTGTAGCTGCAATACTAAGTACCTAGCTGCCAAACGCTCTACCTCCAACTAGGGAGAGATCAGGAGACATCGCCATGGTTACCAAGGAGCTCAGGAAATGAGGAGGGGGAGATATCTCTGGGATGGGTCAAGGTATAATAAAACCAGTCTGGAGCAATTTGACCTGTCTAAAGTGACACTTAGCAGAGATCTTTTAGGAATGAGTGAACTCTTGCCATCCCAACCTTCATTATCATAACAAAAACCACACCCTGCATAGCTAATCACCTATTTACCATGAACACGTAATGTATGTAGTTTGTAGTATGTAGGGGTCTGTAGAAGGGGGTAACAGGAAGTAGGCGGTCATGTAGAGTGTAACTTGGAGTACTTCAGCCAATGAGGAAACAAGAAGGGATTTACAGCCGGGGGTAGAGATGTTTAAAAATTGCTGAAATCTGTATTTCAGTGTGGACTCCAGCCTTTGTAAACGCTTCAATAAACTTTACTTCTGTTTAACCCAGAGAGATTTGTGGTGCTTGTTTCACACAATTCCAACATGTCTTTTTTTTTTTTTAATTTTTAGCTTAGAAACTTAAACTGTATTTTTAACTGAACTGTGCAGAGCTTCTTCCCTTCCTTGATGAAATAAATCCTAACTTTTGTTCCCTGCTGTGCTATGTTGTCCACCATTTCCTTCTGCACTTCTTCCTTTCAGAAAATACAGGGCTGATTTAGCAGCTAGGGAAAATGTGCCATCAAAAGTTCCTCCTTATTTTTTACTTTGTTTCAGCATCTCACTTTTCCATATCTATTCTCACTATCATCTTGAAGAATATAAAGTAACTATATGCTTATAATAAAGTTTCATTTTTTAAAAAAAGGGAAATATAGGGCTAATGGACCTATCAGTATTAGAAGAAAGGAGAAAAGGAATAGTATTCTTCTCCCCTCATCCATCTCTCTAAGTAAGTGATAAATCTCATAGTTTCCCCCATAACAAAGGATTTCTCCAGGAGAAAATAAGGAATAAGTTACTCAGTAAGCTGGCAGGTGGGAATAAGCAGGAACTGATCTCCTTTGTGGAAAGTAAGGATGCTAAAGCTTTGAAGAAGTGTATCAGCAGTATCTAAATAAATGCCATTCACAGAACTAGACAGGAAACCAGGAATTGTATCTTTTGGGGTTTTCTCCTAGCTTTCTCCAATCATATGTCAAATGTAACAACAACAAAGCTATGATTTAAGTTGGTGATGGCAGAAAGAGAAAAGCAAGAAAGAAAAGACAGGGTTGTCGCTGTCCTCGTCCCCCACCCTCCTGCTGCCTTAACCCAGACATTTCCTTCTAAGGATTTCTATAGTCACACTTTTGTCCAGCTGTAGCAACAGCTCTGTCAGAATACAAGAGAGCAATACAGGTGCCTCCAATTTACTCAGCTCTGCAGCTGAAGAAAAACAAAGGAATTGGCATTGCTCAGATGTTTCTTGAGATCAATGTCAGGAATGTGGCAGGGAAGAATTAACAACTCTCTGTTTGCCTAAGATAAAAAGAAAAGGGAAAAAAGATGCCTCAAGTAAAAGTCAAAATCCATGAATGGTCAAGATAAAATCACATTTCTCTGCTGTTTATTAAAATTAACACACACATACACACATTCAAGGGCTGGTATTCTACCTTACAGGTATATTTTCCTAGAAATAAGGCTACCCCAGGACATAAATATTGCTTTAGTCCTGAAGAAAACTGGAGTGTTACAATCTGACAGATGTAGGAGATTTTTGAAATCTATAGTATAAATGCACACAGGTACATGGAGTTCTGCCACCATTTTTCTTGCCAAAAGAAATACTATTGATATTTTCCAAGTGCCAGCCAATAAACCTCATACTACTCATTTATTCTGACTGTAATAAATGGAGAAAAAGATAAGTAGTATCATTAATTTCAAACACAAGCTTTCATTTTTGCATAGCATTTGGGGGGACTAACATGAACTCTGCAATAAACAGCATCAAAAGAAAATCACACCTCAATTTAAGAATAAAAGATTATCAGTCTTTACAGTCACAATATACATATCAGATGGAATGAGAAGATCATGTGGAAATTTCCACCATATTGCTAAGTGCACAGGCTTAATAGGTAACTATCAAAATGCAAGTTATATTCATCACTTGAAAATAGGTTGTCTATAATCAGGTTTTGGTCTGAATTCTTCCAACATTGTCCCTCCAAATAAGCAACATCCTAAATATATTCTCAATTTATAGAGAGAGCCACCTATCTAGATCCATTTATATCCAGTATGAAATGCATTCAACAGTTATTTCATTCCATCAAACCTCTACAGCATTCTGCAATTCAAAAACATGTACCACAAAATCCACCATATGTTCATCTGTAACTTCTGGAATGGTTTTGTTCCTACCTTAGCAGGCATTTCCAGTCAAGCAGAAGCAGCTGAGCTAATGGTTGCTCCAAACGGAGGTATTGCAGGGCTTGGTTCTCTCCCTCATGCTACATGAAGCTGCTAAGAGAGGTCTTCCATCAATCTGAAAGGAGGTACTACCAGTACACTGATGATACCCAGCTATACATGGTCACCCTAGGATGAGAAACTGTCATGGCCCAGGGCCATGACGGCAACAGATGCTATGGAAGTACTGACTCAGTGGCTGGATGATATGAGGCACTGGGTGTGTAGAAACAAGCTCAGATAAAATCTCAGCAAGGCAAGAGTTTTTGCTTGTTCAGAAACATTCTGGTTCTATGGAGATCATGATGAGAGTTCTGAAGAAACAGGTGCACAACTTGGGAGTTTTGGACTGACAACTCCTGTTGGAATACCACCTTGAGCCCAGGGTGGGATGGGGATCTTTGCCTAGCCTAGGCTGTTGCACCAGATGCATCTCTACCTGGATTGTGAAGTCCTAGTAATAATGACTCAAGCCCTCACAACTACATACTTAGACAAGTGCAACATGTTTTACATGGGACTTTTTTGAAAACAACCCAGAATCTGCAGTTGGTACAAAATGCAGTAGCTAGAATATTAGCAGGTAAGAGTTGCTTTTGTAATATTACACCATTTGTTGCTGTATTGATTGCCAGTAGGTTTTCATGTCCAAATCAAAGTTTTGGTTTTGCATTATAAAGTACTATTTGGCTTGGCTCAAGTACCTTGGGGACTGGCTTCTCCAGGCAGAATCTGCATGTTATGTGTATGCATGCAGAAAGGGAAGATGTAGGAACTTATCCCTTCAAGATATCAAGCAGATACAGACATGAAGGTAGTATCTTAAGGCTTATATACATTCCTGATTTGTTATCTTTTCAGACAGCTAATTCTTCCAACCAATCATCATTCCAAAATTGCAGTGCTATTCTGTTCTAATCCATTATTCATGCCAGGAATCTTGCAGGCCTGAGGGTAACTCTTACCTTTTGAGAGGTATGCTAGGAGTCACACTACAAAGCCAGAGATACAGAAAAGCAGTGGGCCCAGGGCAAAGATAAAATTGATTTGGTTTATATCAAATGTAATCATTGTTACTATTTCTGTGAATTTAATAACTTCCCGTTTCAGCATGTTAAAAGACACCAAAAATTTTGGTGGTGTAATAGAATCCAGTAAGTAAAGTTAGGACATGCATGCTGTTCTTTTAAAAGATTAAGCTAAGAAAAGGGATAATACATCTTTCTCATAGAAGAATCTTTCTTAGAGAAAAGGGAAGCTGGTGGGCTGACAAGAGAGAGCTGGAAAAATGTAAAGAGAATGGTTGAGGGAAGGAGGAATCTGCTCACTGATGACTTCAAATGCATTCTAACCAGCTACAAAGCCTTGATGAGGAGGCTGGTTGGTTGGGGTCCAAAAGACATCAAAGGAAGATGGGGAATTAGTGACATATATTCTCTGAGCAGATGGCCCCAATGAGGTGGCTAATAGTAGACTCTGTCCTGACATCCTGAGAGAGACTGCTAGCCAGAATAATTAATGCCTTGCTTAACTCTAAGTGGGGACAGTTATAAAAACAGCTACACCCATAGAAAGGTAGACTTTTCTAGAAGCAGAAAGCTTTAGCAGTATAGAAAGAGTTAACCTAGTAATGTTTGACCAGGCATAAATCAAAGCTCTATTTTACTTCTACCTTTTTTAGAAGGATTGCAGGAAAGCAGGAGAGTGGGGAAACTCCAGGAGAGATAGTTGTAAATGCTTTAGATAATATAATTTGACTTAAAAACTCTGCACTGCTGAAAGAAATGCTTCTCATTTTGTTTATGGTCAAATAAAAGAAAAAAAATAGATTTTGTGTCTGTATGATATACATTAGACCATTTTCAGTGAACCAACAAACCTCCAACTCCCAAAGGTGGCAACTTTTGGAATGAATGTTTGGAGCCACACTCAAGTCTTTGGGAATCACAGAGTATGAACACTAGTTAGTCAAGTTTCATTTACATTTCCTGCTGTTTGCAAGTCTGTCTTGTGCCTACATAGATATGATATAAGGAACATCACCTCTCTTTCCCTGTATCCCTATCATACTGGTCCTAGCTATTAGGTTATGTTTTACTTGAATCTAATCTTGTGTGACCAGTGTAAGAGATTTGCAAATCAGTGTAAGCATCCTCCATTTAATAGTGCTTTAGGGACATATTTCTCAGTTTAAAAATTTCCACTCCGATTTTTAGAATTAGAGTGCAAATTTACCCCATCAGACCCAGGGGTGGACATGAATTGGATTTATGTTTGATTTTAGAAGGTAGTTCAAAACGTTTCTCCTTTCTTCTTTTAACACTTAAAAATCATTTGCATGTACACATAGCCATTCCAGGAAGTGCTGAGCAAGAAATTGTATTCTTGAAACAGCCTAGCACTGCTATAAGCACACCAGGCTTTTTAAATGTTAGTGAAAGAAAACATAAAGGGAACCTCCTAGAAAGCTTTTAAAATTAGTGAAGTCCCATCTATCCCCACCATGGATATTTTCTGGGGAAAGATATTAGCCAGAATTAGCTCTCGTTGGCATCTATCCTTTCCAGGGTCTGCCAAAAGCAGAATCACATATTTGTTCCTACCAGGATTCCAAACAAGTTTTGCAACCCAACTGTAGACTTGAGTTTTGGTAGCCCAAAGTAGATGAATTCAGTTCTCCATCAAAATTGTCTATAACAGGAACATGTAATGCAAACCCATCCTTATAATCTTACAGACGAGTATCAGAAACACTGAGAAGAGATTTTCAGGGTTGTATAGCATATTGCTAAGGAATGTGCTTTCATTGCCATTATCGGAAGGCACATATTGAGGTATAATAGCTTTTTTATGCATTACACTCTGAATATTGCCAGAAGATGTAATTTGCGATTTGAAGTTTGCAACCTTTTATTTTAGCTGCTGAAGAATGCATCAGTCAAAATTCATTCCACCTTTACTCATGACTGCATGTGAAATATATACAAATGTGCTTCTGTTACTTATTTCAGATATACGGGAAAAAAACAGCTGTTATTGGATAAAGTGAGCTTACTGCAATAATGCTGAGAATATTTGTTATTAAATAAATTATTTATTCAAAAGCTAGTGTCACTTTTCTAAACTACTGGGATAATATTCCAAAGCGGTTGCATTATGCATGTTTAGCCTTATATTACTTGTTGGAAAGTGCAGATTGTACTGTGGAACACTATTCAAATAAAAGTACTGCTTTTAACTTTTCAAACTTTGTACAGCTTTCTATTCCCACAATCCTTAATTACTAGGCAGGTTTATTTTCAAGTCCTTTCTCCTTGCCTCCTGAGGACAGGCAGATGGCAACCAGTTGAAATTACTTTCATTGTAGTGGCACCTGATTTAGATAAATCTATTTCTAGAGTAGTTTGCCTAGTCCAAATCTTTATATCCCCAAATCTCTTATTTTCTTAAGCAAGTGGTCCATTTTCAGTTACAACTGATTCTGTTAGGCTATGTTATAATCGTTGGGTAATCAGTTATTTTAAAAAGCATGTTCAAAAACTAAGTTACTGGATACAAGACTGAAAATGAAGTTTTCTGCAAAGAATATAAGTAGGGTGCTAAAAAAAATGATATCATTTGATATAAACCACTATATTTGCATTTCCTGTCCTCTTTGCTTCTTTGATGTTATACTGCATCAATCATAACTCATTTTAAGCAGTGTATAGTCACAACAGACATGATAACAGATGATAGAGTAACAATAAAACAATTAATTGCAATAACCTCTACTAACAATAGCATTCATGGTACCACATCTCACACAGACACTTCTAACTCAGAACTATCCAGTTTTTAAAAGCAGCTGGAAGATTGTGAGGGAAGGAGCCAAGTTGTTCCATTGGAGGGGAATCCTGACAGAAAATGTCTGTACAGCATTCCCTCCTGCCAGACATCCAAATTTTAAAAAGGATAAGCATCTCCATATTGGGCTTCTGTTGTAACTGATATAGGTAGTCATTGGGTTACAAGTGGGACTGGGATTGCTGTCACTAAGTGATGTGGTTGTAAAGTGCAACATCACGTGACCGCATTGCTTAGCAATGACAATCCTGGCAGTCCCAGTTGCTGTCATAACCCCAGGATGGAAGAGTTGTTCAGTGGAAAGTGGTGGGAGTCCCAAGTAAAGGAGCATGGAGGAGGCCTGGGGAGGCCCTGGGAGGGCCAGCAGAGGCCATGCACAAGCTGGGGGAGGATGGAGGAGGGTGCTGCAGCATGGTGTACATGCAGGAAGGCTGGGAGGTGGATGGTGTGGCAGGGTGCATGTGCAGGAAGGCTGGGGGAAACTTACCAGAGCGACTTGCAACCTTCCCTGCTGGCCTCCCCATTGACTTTGCTTGTGTCAAGGAAGAGTATAGCAAGAACAGTACTTGGCTACAATGCAATGAATGACCAAATAATATTGATCAGACTTTGTGGATAACTCTTTAATATGATGACCATTCAAGTTTATGCTCCAACCGCCCATTATCTATTGTACTCCCCTATTTCTGCTTCAGCACGTGGAAAATTTCTGAAGCCCCTTTTGATAAGAAAATCATTGTGGCCTGATTCATTTAAAACTGAATATCTAATGATTACTTTTATGATCAAGTTCAATTTGAAATCAGCACAACATGCAAGCAAGATGTGCTGCCTGTGATTGGAGCCTGGAATGCCAAAGTTGGAAACATGGAAGAGGAAAATGTAGTTGGATTATATGGCTTAGAAAACCAAAATGAAACAGGACACCAACTTATCAATTTCTGCCACACCAATGAATTCTTCATAGCTAACACTGTGTTCAAACAATCAAAACAATGTCTCTATACATGGACATCACCAGATGGAGCATACAGAAATCAAATTGACCATATTATTACTAAAAGGAGGTGGAGGAGCTCAATTAGAGCATCAAAGACATGGCCAGATGCTGTCTGTGAAACAGACCACAAATTGCTCATGTTCAAGTTCCAAGTTAAGCTAAAACAGAAGAAGAAAGCCAGCCAGTTTCCACCATATGATCTTGAATATATACCCACCATTTTCAAGGAGAACACCAGAAATTGCTTTGAAGTCCTGAACCTCATTGATGGAGAAGCAGAGGAACTATAGAATGAACTTAAAGAAGCCATTAAGGATGAATGTGAAAAGAGACTGCCAAAAATGAAGAAAGAGAAGAAAGCAAACTGGATGTCAGAACAAACCATGGAAATTGCCAAGAAGAGAAGCTAAGGCCAAGAAACACAAACATCTCAAAAAAGAACTTAACAAATAGTTTCAAAGAGCTGTTAGAAGAGCAAGAAGCCATATTACAACATCTGTAAAGAGACACTGAAGTTGGAAACAAGCGTGGACAAATGAGGAAAGTCTGTCAAAAGACCTCTGACCTCAGAAGGAGGTTCCAAGCATGAATTGGCATGCTAAACGACACCAGTGGACAGATAATAACCAATTCAAAGGAGATCAAACTAAGATGAAATGAGTATCCTGAAACACTATACAGTAGAGATATCATCATCCAAGATACTTTAGAAGATATTCCCTACTTTCAAAAACCTCTAGTACTAGAAAATGAAGCTAGATCAGCACTCCAGTCATTATCAAGTGGAAGGCTACAGGAACTGATGGAACACCCACTGAAATATGGCAAGCAACAGAAGAATCAGTCAAGGTTCTAACCAACCTATACCAACAAATCAGGAAAACAACACAGTGGCCAACAGATTGGAAGAGGTCAATCTATATTCCAATACCACAAAAAAGAGACACAACAGGGTGTGCAAACTATTGTACAATATCCTTAATTTCACACGCTAGCAATCATTCCATGCAGATTAGAGCCCTACATCAGAAAAAAAGAGATGGCAGGTATCCAAGCTGGCTTTAGGAAAGGCTGAAAAACACAAGACATTATTGCTGATCCATGCTAGATAATTAATACCAAAAAAGAAGTCAATATGTGCTTCATTGATTATAGAAAGGCCTTTGATTGTGTCGATCACGTCAAGCTATGGAATGTGCTTGGAAAAATGGGAATCCCAGAACATTTCATTTACCTCATGAGAAACTTACTGTATATACAGGTCAGGAAGTCACAGTATGGACAGAACACTGTGAAACAGACTGGTTCCAAGTTGGGAAAGGAATATGACAAGGCCATATACTCTTCCCTTATTAATTCACCCTACAGTATATGCTGAATATTTATTAAGGGAAGCTGAACTAGAAAAAGATGAGTGTGTTTTTAATAGTGGAGGAAGAAACTTCAATAACCAGAGCTATGCTGATGACACTATCCTGATAGCCAAGAATGCAAAGGATCTGCAAGTACTAGTAATAAAAGTTAAGGAGCACAGTGAAAAAGTGGGACTACATTTAAATATAAAGAATACCAGGTAGAACAACTAGCCTTAGAATTGGAAATGAAGACATCAAAGTGGTAGATAGCTTCTGCCTTTTAGGATCAACCATCAATAGTAAAGGAACAAGCAGTCAAGAAATACGCTGCAGACTAGCACTCAGTACAGCAGCCATGAAGGCTCTGGAAAAGATATTCAAACACTGTGATGTGTCCATACCTACAAAAATAAGAATTGTGCAAGCCATAGTATTCCCTATGACACTCTATGGAAGCGAAAGTTGGACTTTGAAGAAGCAAGATAGGAAGAGTATTGACATTTTTGAACTTTGATGTTGGAGAAAACTTCAGAGAATACCATGGACAGCCAAAAAAACAAACAAAATGAAACACTGAACAACTCAACCCAGAGTTCTCACTTGAGACACAAATGACCAGGCTCAAATTCTGCGAAGACCCAGCTCTCTGGAGAAGGCTTTAATGCTGGGAAAGAGTGAAGGAAAGAGAAGAAGAGGATAACCAGCAGCAAGGTGGATGGACTCAGTTACAGTAGCAACGAGTGCACTGTTGGAAGACCTGAAAGACCCAGTTAGAAACAGATCGTCATAGAGAAAATCTATGTAGTCACTATGAGTCGAAAATGACTTGATGGCACATAAACAATCCAACAGAACATAATATTATCTTGAATTACATACCTAGTACATGGAACTTGACAAGTGGACAATGTAAATAGATTCTCTGTGTCCTTACTGTGGCTAAAAGACTCATATTGCAGCACTGGAAAGATAAATGTATGGCCCATTCACTCAATGGATTGAAGTCCTGATTGCACTTGCCACTGATGAGCAGATTACCTCTGGACATAGACTTTGTATGGGCAAGTATAATGAAATATGGGACTCATTTATACAAAATAAAGTAGGTTAAAAACAACGATAGTCATATAAATGTATTAGAAATATATACATACTTGAATAATATTTGCATTAGATAATTACATATAGAATTGTAACTGTTTACTGTTATAATGACAATGACATACAGTATACTATTTTTTCACTTTTTTGTAAAGCACTTGTTATGTTTTTTTTCCTCTTTGATATTTGAATAATGTATGTATCTCCATCATTATTACCATTGTGTTTTTTTCTTTTTTTGTTATTAATTAAAAAACAATAAAGATATAAAAAATCAAACCAAAGATAAACAAAAGTTCATAAAAGAATAAAAGGAGAATAGCATTTCAAAAAAGTTAAGATTGCTTGTAGGCTAGTGGAATGGAAAGGAATGGTGTTAGAATTTTGCATCAGGGACACAATTTTGCATAGCTGGACACAAAAATACTTCTACTGCTACAGAAATGCCAGCATACAGATATATATGTATGAGTACTGCTCCTTTTCTTTTGGTAAGACTGTATGCTCCCTGCCAAGGAGAATACTTTATTGTTGATGAAGCCTCTAAGAAACTTAGGGGGTTCAAGACCTTTTTTTTAAAAAAAGATCACAAGCATTTTTCTTTGGAGATAGGTATAAAGAGCTAAGTGCTACCAATAATAAAATAAAACATTACTTTATAATGAGATAATAGAATCCAAGCATACTTAGAATTGAATGCAACTCATTTCTGTAACGGGTTGCCATTAGGGGACAGAAGAAGCCACACTTGCATTGCCACCCTGCCATTCCTTATTAAAAATCATCTCTTTTGTGTGACTTTGTTCTTTGGGTCCTATTTGTAAGAAAAGAGAACCTTGACAATCTGACATCTGAATGGCAACAGCACTGCACCAGCTGCAGAGGCAGGATAGCTGAAATTCCCCAAAGGGCTATATTTGAGAAGAAACTGCCATTAGAAGAAGCACCCGAGCTCCATCAAACACAAGCTTATCCAGCTTGGCAGTGGCACTAAATAGGTATTAATGTACATGCTCACTCATGGGGAATTTTATTTCAGAGAGACAATAGGAAGACAGCCCCTTTTCCAAATGAAAGAAAGTAAAATTGTGGGTATATTATGTGGGGAGGAAGTCCCCAGTAAGCTTGAAACCAAAGGCCAACAGCTGTGAAATGATAAGCTCAGTGGCATTAGCAAAATGAAATGACAAGCATGCAGTGAGTGACTGGGAGGGAAAAGGAGATGGGAAATGCCATTACTGTCATAAACCACTGTCTTGGTAAAGATCACAACACCACTACACATATACCTAATTCCAATTATACAGCAGTGAAACGTCCTTTCTGTTCTAAATTAGATTCATTTTCATTTTCCCTGCTTGCTCATTTCAAAACCCAAGATAGCAAAATTGGGGGAGGGGGGGTTAAAGCAGAGAGGGGGGACTATGGTCCTCTAGGTGTTGCTATAATAATAATCATAATTATCATAATGCAGCGGCTCGCAGAATAAAGAGCAACATAAAAATGCCATAAGTAAATAAGAATACAATAAAAATAATTACAAAAAAAGATAATTACAAGATGGCCATGCAATAATTGCAAGTGGGAGCTATCAAGTAGTTTAGGTCAGCAGCATCTAGAAGACCCCCAAAAAACCCACCCTGAGGTTAGAACTATGCTTATAGTTTAATTATTTAAGGTAGTAGCATTAACTGTTATTTAACTTCTCCAGCACATCCTTTATTTCTATGATGTACAACACACAATCTCTCCTTTCAAGAAGGTTCTTCTTAAAACTGAGAACAAACCAGGATGTTTTGAAGGAAGTTTCCAATATGTTTTAAGTATTTCCTTTGGTATTAAACATTTTATGGTATTTCTTTCAATTTTGAGTATAATGAAGTTGCTGTAAGAAAGAAGGCTACCTTGAAGCAGTACTTAGAAAGGAAAAATATCCTTAGATTTATATGCAGCTGGAGGTGCAGAAATTGAAAATTCCATCAGCTTAGTTATTCATCATCTTAAAAAATATTTACTCTGGATAGAAAGAAAGACTCTGCATTTTTCAATCCAGCTCCTTTGGAAAATTTTTACATTAAAATAAATGCACAAGGAAGTATCCTGGGTATCCTTGGAGCCCTGTCACCACTGGTCACCTGGAGGCCCCATAGAGTAGTCCTGTGGTTGGAGGCTGGCTTGGAGGCAGAGGTGGTGACAAAGGCAGAAGTGAGCTGGGGATCTGTGGCTCTGGCAAAGTTGGCTTCAATGAAGGAAGGGGCCAAAGAACTGCCTCAGAAGCTGAAGAACTGCTCGATCACCCGTGGTCCACACCTAGCCTGGATCTGGACTGGGATCATGGAAGTGCAACAGAGGCCATCTGGAGCATAGTGTGCTACCAGGCTGTCAGAAAGGTGTGGGAGCTAGAGGCAGCTCAATTGCTCTGGTGGCCGTCCCCAATGCCAGCTGTGGTTGGAAGGACCGGGTGAGGTCTCTGACTGGTGAGAGCAGTGAACTACTCACAATGGACTCACTTAGTCCATCCAGCACTGTCTTCCTTCATGTTGAGGGGAGAAGAGTTAGCTAGAATTGGTGCTTTGGGTGCTTCAGTTTCTTGGGGTGATTCTGCCCAGGGGATAAACACTTTAGGAGCTGCCCTGAAGAGGACCTAGAGGGATTTAGACTGGGGACAGTGGGGCTGGACATCATTCTACTGGCTCCCTCTTTTAGGCCAAATCCTTAGCCCTCTAGCCAGTTTCACCTGGTTTGCCAATCAGGTATGGAAGTGATGCTTGGGTGAATGGGGTGTCTGAGGGAACTGATATAGTAGCATGACTTCCCTCCTTGGGCTGTCAAGTGCCTAGGTCAGGAATGGCCTATAGTAGAGTTGTTGTGCTGCTGTGAGAGCATGGGGTGAGTATGGGTGTGTGCGTGTGAATATTTACTTACTTATTCATTTATTAAATTTGTATGCTGCCCATCTCCATTTGGAGTGTATTTGGGGTGAGTGTGAGTGGGTGGGGTGAATAGATGTCTTGCCCTGGGAAAGGAGAGTGAGGAGTGGGAGGGATCTGGGGGACATGAGAGTGCAGGCTGGAACATCAGGACCATGACTCCATTCCATCTGGTCTATCATGCTTGCCATCTTTTATCTTTATTAATGTTATTGTAATTTCTTTGATTATTGTAAGCCACCAGAGTCATTGAGAAATGAGTGGCATGCAAGTTTAATAAATTATGAGAGGCAGAGGGATGGGATCCTGGGAGCAGGCTACACTTGGTAACATTGGGCTTACTGCTTGAGAGTGATCCCAACGTCCAGCCTACAGGATCTCTCTGGATCCTTGGGGACCCCAGGCTCTGGCTGTTGCTGTTGAATGCCAGGTCAGCCTATAATAAAGCTATCCTCATCCACAATCTGATAGCCATGAGGCAGAGGGGAAGTGGGATGGCTTCCAGAGGCCCTGTTGTGCAGATAACCAGATGTGAGACTCTCTGGTTGAAATTGGGCTCTAGGGAATAGATGGGATCATTTCTATTGTAATTCCTCGCTGTTGCACAGCATTTTCCCAACCTGAGCTGCTGGATTCCATTGCTGGGCTGATAGTTGAGAACCCCAACCTTATAGTCCTTAGGGATTTGCTGCCCAGCAACACTGACTCTGGGGCAACTCAGGAGCTCATGGCCTCCAAGGTAACCATGAACCTTTCCCAGGTCATCAGGGGCTTCACCCCCCCACCCCCATCAGGGGTTGCACATTAGTTCTGGGTTTTGTCTCAATATCATGGTAGGATCACTTTCTGATTGCTTTTCAGCTCAACAGTGTGACAGGGCAGGGGGACAGGGCCTGTCAGATGGACTTGCCTGGTTTTCAGAGGAACCTTGAGGTTTTCCCCAAGAGTCTGGGGGGCACTTCAGCTGAGGCCCTAGTAGCACCCTAGAATGGCTGCAAGACTTCAGCTTTAGACCTTCTGATTGCCCTTATGTGGCATCTCTCCCTGGGTAGATCCTGAGGTATATCTTGGTTTTCTGTGAACTCTGGGAAATGAAGCGCAAGAGGAAATGCCTAGAGGACTGTTGGAAGAAAACGAGAAAATCTGAGTAAGAACCCATTTTAGCAATTACATCTTGGCAATAAGGTTGGCAAAACATTCTTATTCCTCCACTCTTATTGCATCTGCCAGTAGCAGAACGGCAGCCGTGTTCAGGGAGACCCAGTCCCTGCTGGGGAGGGACCAGCCACCACTTGCAGGGCTACTGTGAGGAATGTTCTTGCTATTTGACAGATAAAGCTGCTCCGATTCACTCAACTTTGGTCTCTGACTGGATGGGCCCAGTTGAGTAGCTACAGCAAGGCCTTATGCAGTTATTTGATTCTGTGACTCTCAAGGAAGTGGACAGGGTTCTCCACTTCTGTGAGCTTAGCCACTTGCTTGTTAAATCCAAACTCTCCTGGATGGTTAAAGCTGCCTGGGAGGTAACCTGTGATTGGGTCCCTGTGGTGGTATCTACAGTACGTGGTGGTGTCATCTTGCAGGACCCAAGAACCATACTTACTCTGTTGCGATCCCTATCCTCTGGAATGAACTCCCACCAGAATTTGTCTGGCTCCCATCCTTATATCATTCAGAAAACTACTGAAGACCTGCTTGTCCTCCCAGACCTAGGAAACAGGGTGATTGTGGCACATGCTTTGTTTTGCCTTGTTTTGTTTTATTTTGGTTTTTGGTATTTTGCTGTTCTGTTCAGTTGTATTTTTATATATTAGTTTTGAGTTATAAGCCATCCTGAGTTATTTGGGTATTGGGCATCTTATAGAATAAATAAATAAGTAAATAAAATTTGCAACTCTCTGATTCTATAGGTTCTGACTACATCTCCGATGCAAGAAATTGTCCCATCTACAGAAATAAATGTGTAAAGAAATGTGGACTGTGCTGATATGGTCTCTGAGGGATTTTCAACACATAGTGACCAAAACCTCATATATAATTAGCAACCCTGAAACATGACTCCCAGTTGTTCATATTCTTGATTTCCAGCATATAACTGTAAATGGCACTGTTACAGTCAAACAGCTGATTTGACCTTGTGAATTAAGACCCTTCAAGTTGAAATGCTAAAGCGTTCAGTGATAGGATGTCACAAGGGTAATTTCCTTTTTGTCAAGGAACTAAGAAAATTTTCTCAAGCTCAAGTTCTCAAGCAATAGAATTTCAATTATGGCATTCATATTAAAGATTTTACTTTGTCAAGTTTTATATTCTAGTGCATTTTATTGAAGGGACACAGGGGAAGGGGTGGGAAAGAAGTCTGGAAAAATCCAGAGCCCAGCTTCTGAGAAAAGCACTTCAGCTTCAGTATCCAAAAGATGCCTGAGTGTACAGAAACATATAGCACCTAGTGTTGAAGCAACTGGGCAATCCCAGGAAAAGATACACCTGCTTCACAGTATTGCGGATAGGTGCTATATTCAAACTCCTGCATATATTGAAGCAGTCTTTGGAGATTAAATCTGAAGGACAACACAGCCCTATTAACAATACAAATAAATATACAAGAAAACAATACAAATTTAATTTAAATAATAGTAAATATAAATATAAAATATATCAATAGAAATAGAAATCAAAACATGGATTTCCACTTATTATTCAATTTATTTATTGCTTTGACCACAGGCCATATTTCCACTTATTAAGACAGACGGATTCTGAATTTTGTAATTGAACAAATAAAAACTCTTCTGAGAGACAGAGTTTTTGCAGCACCTTAAGGGCTAACAAACTGACTACAAAATGCCACAAAAAGGAAGTTTGAAATCTTCAAAAGTATTAATTCTGTGGGTTATGTTCCATTAAAAATACAGTCGTTAGGGTTTCTACAAAAGGAAGAACAGTTGGAATTTATTTATTTATTTATTTATTCATTCATTCATTCATTCATTCATTCATTTATTTGAATGTATTATCTGCCCAACTCCAATGGACTCTGGAAGGAAGAAATAAGGACATTGCTTGCTTAATGAAAATGGTACATTGTTATAGCACACTGGAAGAGAACATTATTTAGCTCATTATCCATCAGATGAAAAACTGTTAAAAACAAAAGCAACAATACAGCAATGTATTCATTCCAGCAGTGTTCACCTGAGGGGGACAATAGGGACAATGACCAAAACAGTGCCATGTTGTCATGATGCAAGCCCGCCCCTTGTGTATATGTGTTTCAATGACACACATATGTCCCAAAGGGGCAGAGCTTTTGGCACAATAGTGTGATGCTGCTTTTGTCCTTGTTCCTGAAAACACCTGCGATTCATTCCTACAGTATCATATGAAAGGATGTTTCTTACTTGCACCTGAAATTTCTCCTCTGAAATTCTTGCTTTAGGAATCAATGTGTCAATACAGAGTTAATATGGACTGTTTAAAAAGTGCAAAAAGAGTACTGAAGTGCAACCATAAACAGTCTCCTAAGAACTGTTTGGGCAGTGATGTATCAACAACAAAAAATAACTTACATGTTTTACTTCAGGAGGTCAGTTCACTCTGAAACTCAGTGGGCATGAATTCAGACCCCAGAGTGAAGCCAAGAAATAAGAAAGAGAAAGGGAAAGCTCTGTTTATTCAAATTGCCCCATAGGTATTTAAGACTTTGGGAAGTATATTCCATGTAGCAGGACCACTAAAGTTTTGGAACATTCTTCCATACAATGGTCATTTAATTTCCTCATTTGTGTCAAGCTGCATAGAAGCTTTCTGGTATTTCTATTAGTCTTGTTTATGGTTATGTTTGGAATACAATTATATTTTTAACTCTTTGGTTAAATGGTTTTAATAGTTTGCTGCATTTTATTTGGATATCAATTCATCATTTGAGGAATATCTGTATAAGAGATTCTTATGAAATTTCCAGAATTACATCCATACACTCATATAAATTGCTGGGTAAATAAGGTTCTTAGCATAAAATCCCTCTTGTACCAAAACAAATTAAATCATATATGTACATACCGTTCCTTCAAACAGCTATTGTAATAGTTTATGCCATTGTTTGTATTGCTCTTATAACTTCTTGTTTCAACCTTACTGTTGAGGGGAATGTAAGCCACACAGAGTTCTTGACTGGAGAGGCAATGGAGAGGCTTTTAGTAAATAGGTAAGTAAGTAAATAAATACTTAACAACCTCTCCACCATTTATTTTAGTATTTAGCAATAAATATATTCTCCTGCATTGACTTATGTTCCTTTCCTTTCTTTAAGGCAAGACCTTGGTCTCTAAAGGACTCCCTATTTCTTCCTTCTTTCTTCATATTGATTAAATGTAGAAACAAAAAGGAAAATAATGTCTTGTCTTTCATAGATTCACTTGATAACATTAAAAACTCTTGAAACTTAATGTCCAGGGAGTTGAGAGGAGCTAATGTAAGTCTTTCTAGACGTAGTCCACAGCTTTCAAGATATAAGATTAACTCTCTCAGTGGATAAGATGATGATAAATCCCAGTCTAATTTCAAGTCTGTGATAAATTCCATGGCATCTTCCTTACTTACAAGTGAATTTGCCTTATTAAAAAAGTAATGAGCTATTAATTAACTGCACTCATACAAAGCTGCTTAATTCCCAACCCAATTAACAGCAATCTGTTGAAAGAGTCTAATGATTATTTTAAATTTGCTAAGAGAAACATATCTGTGTCTTTCTTAATAAGTTATTTATATAATGGCTAATGATGCAACCTGCCTGAATTTTAATTTGGCCACATATATACTGCAAATACACTTATGCCCTTCCGGCATCATCTCAATCAGGTAAACATTCTGATTTACAGTTATGCATATCGTTTTCTAGGAAACCATTTTCTTTTTCAGTTGATCTGTGCATACAGACATCATTCAGAAAATACTTTTCATATAACTATGCAGAAGTGATTCTTGGGGCCAGCCACTCTCTCTCAGCACAACCCACCTCACAGGGTTGCTGTTGTGAGGAAAACAGGAGGAGGAGGGAACACTGTGTACTCTGCCTTGAGTTGTACAAAATAAAAGCAGGATACAAATCAAATAAATAAATACAGAATGTAAGTTGCAGCTGCAAGTGGCATTATTTTATTTTGAGATTAGATGAAGGAATGTGGTGGTGGTTGTTTTATCAACAGCCTAAAGTCTTCCAGATCTGTTTATATTTTAAGAAGTCCATTTTCACAGGCTCATACTCCAATAGACAAAAAAACATTAAAAAAAAAAAAAAGAGCAGTGACACAAATTGCCACTTTCCTATGAACTAAATATTGACATATGCTGGGCTAAATCCAAGATCTTTTCAGGGTGTTTGTGCTGCCATCAATCCCTGTTTACCAGATTCTTCTAGTTAAACTGGGAGAAGCCTTATTTTTTGCCCTCTCAAATGCAAGTAAGCAGGTTGTATGTGTATGTGAAGATGTGCAGACATTCTGGAGGTGTGTAAAATAAGAATTGGGTCACAGAAATCTCTAATAATAAAATGAGAGTCTATTTATTAATGGGTAAAGGATCAAGGCTCCAATAGCATTTTGAATAAGTTTGGGTATTATTAGAAAACCAAGGATACCCCTTGAAGTCCAATGATTTTAAGTTATATTTATGTTTTGCTTAGAACTAAGGTTGATTATGTATCATGTAATGCAGTGTATCAGAAGAACCTTTCCCGTTAAGAGGAAAAAGGAAAACAGTATGACTCAGGTGCCATGCACAATTATGCAACTGGAAAGGAGACTAATGGAAACTAATGGACATAGCTACTATTACTAGCCAGGTGACAATTTTGGAGATGGAGTTCCTTTCCTATAACACTGATACAATTACTGTAATTGCTCCCTTTAAGGCTGTCTTTAAAGACAATAATGTACAACTGGTACAAAAATCAACCATCAGCAGCGGGAACCATAGAAGCTAGGCCCCTGAATCATATTATAACTTTTCTGTACCAGCCACACTAGTTATACATTCATTGCCAGGTTTAATTTAAACTGCTGTTATTAACCTTTAAGGTCTTAAACAATTTGGATTGATTCTGCCCAAGTTTTAATATCAGCATTTGTAGACCTGCTTTTGGTTGGCCAGTAAAAACTGTGAAATGGACAAAACACCAGGACCAGGATTTTGAAGACTAATTTTGGTCTAGTCTACCTTCACTTAATTTTATTACCATATAACTTGAATAAATGATATATCTGCTAATATTAATTATATCGTGTTTGTTATTTTAATTATTAATGCACTAAATATTGGGTTACGGGTAGGATTGTATATTTTGAACTTTTAATTGACTGTGATGCTATTCTAACCTGAAAAGGAGGCTATTAATCTATTTTATATGCAAACAAATATTATAATATAAAAAGAAATATAGAGAGTTGGGAATCCTCCCTCTAATTAGGAGAGGCAGTTTAATCTTCTCTATCCACAACTGTTTTGATGCACAATTAATGTGCATGTGGCATTTAATGTGGCACCAATTAATATGGCTAAAAACCACTGAGACTAATCTAGCTATGTGGAACCTTTGATAAAATTGCAAGAGAAGATGGACAGATTAAATCCCACCTCCATATATCAGGATACCAAAACAATCTTGGACTATCAATGTTAAAAAAGAAAATATACAGTTGCAGCCTTTAAAGTAGCACACTATTTGACCTTCATTGTTCTACAGTACCTCCAATCTGGGCCTGCTTAAAATAACACTTCTGAATTCTTTTGCTTCTCCAATCCTAGCAATAGTCATTTGTTTATAATGTGTCTTACTAAAAAGGAAACACCACTAAACTACTATCTTCAATGCAGCTGCTCGCCCATGCTAACTTGTACTATTCACTGAAAAACAGTAATTATGGGTGACATTCTACCAAAATGTCAAAACTGATACATCAACTTTGATGTGTACATTTCTATTCTTCTCTGAAATCCAACATTAAATATATTCTCAACCAGATAATATGCATTGCCAACTTCAAATGGATGGTACATGAAATTTGCATTTCAGTAATTAAATCAAATGGTCTTTTTACAGATACCATTATCAAATTTCAGCAAGGAAAAATTATTCTAATGTTTGCTCTGAAATATACAACAATCAGATGTTCTGACACAGATTAATAAATAGTGTAATGACTAATGATGTTTCCTATACTAGGAAGTAAAAGAAACTCAGCCCTGAACTAAAATTGTAGGTACATATTCAACAAAAGGGATGAGAAACAATTCACTAGCTATATTTTCTTTCAAGGGCTCCTATGAAAGTCTCTTTTATGTCATTGAAACTTGCACTGAAAATATTCCCACTGGGTTACATCTATATCAAAACAATGATACACACCAGGCTGCACTGAAACACAGGTCACTTCTTTGATAGATTTTCTAGTTTGTCACACTAGATTTTCAAAACCTCATAATGTTTAGAGAGCCTAGTTAACAGCAGAGTCTGAATCTGACATTCAACCTGGGAAGAAGGAAATGCTATTCATCCTATTATTCCAGGCTCTTGCAAATCATAACCAAGAATATAATCATATTTCAACTGATGAGGAACATTCTGAGTTTAAACATCATCTTTGTAGTCTATACATTTAGTCCAGGTCCAATTCCAATTTTTATGCTTTATAATTTCCTTTCCTCAGAGCATGCATAAATCATTTTTTTCCCCTGACTGAATGTTTCTCTTTTGAGCACAAGTAGGACTTATCACATTATTTTGTTATCTGGAACATGTACACTGAACATAATTTTTGCTGCTATATGCATGTTATGCAGTTGTTTGAATCATAGATGCAACTCACCATTACTAAACTGCTCTTTTTGTTGTTATTGTTGTTATTCTACATAGTCTCTGATTCTGCAGTTTCCTTTGTAAACATGCTGGAGTAATTATATTAAGTTTCTATGCTTGCCCACCCCCACTTTAAGGGATGTGTCTATCAACCTCTCTGTTACAGAGAAGAAACTGACTCCAATCTTGTGTCCACCCTATGGGTCTTTCCTTCAAAAATTATATGCAGCATTGCATTTTCAGTTACTGTAATAAATTGGTGAAAGTGGTAAGTAATGAAATCTACACATGGGTGATGAGTTTACCATAAGACTTGTCAATTTATACTCATAAGCATAGTTATACATTAGCTCTTAACTAGAATTGTAAGCATGCCATAGTTTTCTACAACTATACTCATTTCAGTCTAATCTGATTCGTTTTGGAACTAAGCGGACTGATGCATCATAGAGTTGGAGTCCTCAAAGGTGATAGCATGCTGTTTATCTGATCTGGAACCCAAAGACCTCTATGCAGTCCTCTCTAGGTATTTCATGCCAGACTGTATTGCAATCCCTAATACAAATAATATTCAGAAAAACAGAAGGCAACTGAAAAAGAGGCTGACAGAAGACCAGGTAGCTAGATGCTATCACTGATGATTGAAGCAGAAGAATACAAGAATACAAGCAGTTGCTGATAGACAGTCTTGGCACAAAGATGTCGTTCAGGTCACGAGGAGTTGGAAGCAAGCGGCAGACTCAACAACAAGCAACAACAATACAAAAAGAGAAACTCCCTTTGCATCGATTTGGACTATAATCTAAATGAGAAAGTTCCACAACAAATTATTTACCTTTGTGGTGTAAGCAGGACATGCAATGCCTCAAGAAGGGATAAAAGAATGATTCAGGCACAAATGAGGAAATAAGGAAATAGGAATAACAGATGAGAGGTGCACGTTCCTAGCAGGCAGCCCTCTGAGGTAAACCAGGTCAAGAAACAGACACCACAAGGGAGAGTAAAATTAAATTAATATAGGTTATAATAACCAAGGCTGACAAGGTTTCTCCTTCCCTCCTCATACCCAGGTGGGGGCCAATCCTGAGTTTCTTCCTCACTTGTCTTTCCAGACTAACCCAATATATTTTCTTCAAAGCTATCTCCATACTCCTCTGTATTAACCGTACTTTTCACATTTCAGAATTACAGATATAAACAAATATAAACAAACAAATAAATTCCTCAGGCCAAAGTGTAATAATTCACAAACATGCCAAAGGACTATTCCTGCACAGACCGTAATATTCTTCAAATCTCTGTACAATCAGGGACTATGTTTTCTCTTTCTACATGTCTTTTTTTTGTTTTGTTTTCATTTCATTTTATTTATAATACTTCCAGTCTACTCAAAAAGCAACATTTTCCTTAAACCTCATTGCTTTCTCATTGAACTCCCCTTATTTAAATTCCTTAAAAATCAATAGAAAAATAAAAACAAAACTGAATAAAAGTGCTAGGTTAATTATATTCAATTCTACATATGTTTACAACCATTGCTTTAAGTAGTGATCTGTAAAACAAGACTTGCAAATGAGATTCTTAACTTCACACAATATATAGATAAGTTTGTTGGATTTCATCAGAGGGCCACTGAATTCCTTTGCAGAGCAATTCTAGTAAAGTCTAGACTAACCTGTGTAAAGCCAGGCCTAAGCTGTTTAGGCAGTAAGACTCTCTGGCTCCAATGTAACATCTTTACATGACTAAAAATGTTGATCGATGATACGATGGAAAAATTCCATGAATTTTTAATATTCATGGAACGTCAAAAAGATGATAAAATCTTAGATGATTTTCTATCTAATGAACCCATTTTCAAAGTCAATGCCTCCTCACATCAATTGAATGCTTGAAAAAGGTTCTTTGGCTCATTTCACCAAGTCACCATGAGATGAGAGGGACCAGAATTAATATATTGTATATTAATATCAGGATAATAGAACTGTAAAAATGTGATGTAAGTGGAAGGCATTCAGGAAGCTGAACCCCAGGGTATGATCCAGCAAAACTGGTTCTTACAGCAGTTTGAGGGTTTTCAGTTATGGACCTTTCAAAGTTGTCAAAATGAAAATACAAAAAAGTAGGTCAAAACAAAGAGAGGAAAATCAAATGATATTCAGACAAAACACATCTATAATACATTCAGGGACCATCTCTGCCTTTTAATTTACTTTTCTAAACAGAACCTATATAAAATTTGTCTATTTAGCACTAGCTATATATAGCTTCCTCATGGCTGAGTTCAAGTGCTATCCAGTAGAAAATTATTACAAGCATAACATCTGCTGCCAACAGGGGAAGTTAAGGACAAGGATTGGGAAATTCCCCCGATTTTCTTTTCCTTTCCTCCCATTAAACATTACCAGCCAGCAGGAAACATTCTCATTAACAAAGGATGGGTCTGAGTGTTCACAGTTGGCTAGACTGATGGGTTTGGTCATCTATCGAAACTAGCTTTGGTTTTGTGGAAGTGTTTTGTGTGTGTTTCTTCAGCTGAAAATCAGGCTCCTCTGGGACATGGGTTTAGCACTAATGAAAAAGAATGCTAAACCAGTGTTCAATGCAGTCCAAACAAGAACTGACAGGCACCAGGAGACCTGTGCCATGAAGTAACAGAACATGAGCTGAGCATCTCTTACCTCTCTGTAAAGCCCTCCCACAGCTACCTTGTTGACCTGATCCCAACTGCTTGAGGTTACCTGACTGTGCTACCAACAAAATCTTCAGTGGAGTATGTCAGAAAATACCCATGGCAAACATCTGTTAGGAAACAATACTTTAATACCAGTATAGTGATGAATTGAGACTGCATCAAGTATGAGCTGAGGATCTTATGAAGATTTAACAGAAAGAAAAAAAAAAAGGTTGCCAGAGCACAGAATAATAGAATGCAAGGCTTGGATATCCGCAAGTTTCTTGAGGATCTCAGGTGTAATTGGTCTGGTTCTGAAGATTCAAATTTGTTCCTGGTCACAAAGTATTCCTTAACCACCTCATTACTTAACTCATTCTTTGGGTTATTTTTTAGGTCCATTTGAAAACAGTTCCCCTCTGGGGAGAAGACCAAAGTATCAGCCCTTTGAAGTAGGCAAGATTAAGAAATAGGCATGGTAGAGTTTCCAGTAATGCTTTTTTTTAATTGTTGTTGTTGTTGTTGTTGTTGTAGGATAGAATAACAGAATTTTAAAAGCCTGTCAGTGTCTCTGTGCCCCATCACTTAATTACTTAATCACAACAAAATCAAGGCAAGATTATCTCTTTCTCAGGGTAAATTTCTTTCTCATGCTTTGCTCTAAGGATTGAGTACTCTTTTCTTAAAGCCCCCTCCCCCACTTAACAGCTTGTTCACTCATCACCGATTTCCAAAGCCAGATCTACATCATATCACACAAAAGAAAGTATGAGTTGAAGAACCTTGCCCTTCCCCATCACTTAATCACTATTAATCTGCCAGCCCATCACTTGCTTTTTCTTTGTCAGCAATTAGATGCAAGTGTGGAAAGGCCCTATCTCTGTGTAATCTACAGGCTGTGTGTTTACACTCACTTCAGAAGACAAAATCAATAGGCTGAGCTTTGGAGCACAACATCCAACCATCACTTACAGATCCAACCACTTACTGAATACTAACCCTGTGCTTAGTATGCTTCTTGGATTAAAGTTGTGATATTAATGTGCAGAACACCAAAACTCGCATTCCAAATGTAACATAATATCTCAATGCCAGTCAAGCACTGATATTAATACAAATTGTAAAATACAAACTAGAAATATTAACTGTAGAACAATTACAGAATTGTAGCTTACTTTTCCTACCAAATGCTTTTAAGAACTTGGGTAGATTGGGAACAGTATGGAGATTATGGTACTGAAAAGGAAAAAATAGCTGGCACCATCTATCTCCACTCATATTAATAGTATGGTAGATTCATAATTTGTTACCCCCCCCCAAACAAAAATCCCAAAATGAACAATCATCTTTGAAAATGAGAAGAAAACCACTCTATAATCTCAATGAATTTTTACAAATTGGGTATTTATGCCCACTCGGGCACAAGCTGATGCAAACCAAACAGGACAGCTGATTTTAGGCACTTTTTTTTTTTTTTTTTAACAGTAATAAGACTGTTAGAAATCTTGAGAAGAGTCCTTCAAGGAACCCAAGTTTCAAGAGTATTGCCTGCAAGGTGTCAAGAGAATTTCCAAACATTGTCAGGAAACCATTCAGATCCATTAACATTCCTGACATCAGATAGAGGCCTATTCACAAAAACCATAAATACGGTAGTATAAGAGAACCCACATGCAGATCAACTCCATCCCACCTCAAACAGCCAAAAAGATTCTAAGTATAGCTTACTAAATGAATGGGATCAAATAGAAATTGGAAGACATCTATGACTACCATGGAGATGATAAAGTTCTAAGCCGTTCCTATCCTGACAGGTTAATCTCAGTATGTTTTGTGAAGTCACTCCAGGTTCAACAAGCAAACTGGACTCCAGCATCATCCCAGAACTTTCTACTAATGTGCTTCAGAAGTAGAATGCATATCTTATTCAGTACTGAACCCTGACCCAGTAGAATCCCTGGGTTCTGTCTCAAATACTGTTCTCTCTTCTAAATTAGGGGCTGACTACATTGTTGTGTTTTATTATTAATAAAATCTTGATGTTTGAGGCCAGTCACCCAGATGGCATCCTGACACCAATGACTGTAATCCTACAATATCATTAAGTTATTAACTCTCATTAACTTTAAATAGCTTGTACATCAGATTGAAACCTATTTGCTCTTTCTTTGACACATCTTAATTCAGTTTTAATAATGAAAAATACACTGAAAAATCTAGCCACTGAATTTAGTTAAATGGTCTTTGTTAAAAGTATTAACTGGAGATTCTCTTAATAACACCTTAAAAGATAACTGGTCCCTTTGTTCAACCTATATTAAGGAACTATAAATGTGTCTGTAGTTATTTACAAATTTTGTATATGCTATTCAGCATATAGTTTGCCACTGCTTTGGGTTCACTTATTTACAAGACATGGACGAATCAAACTGAATTCAATCCTTATAAATCGCATGCATGACGAACAGTCCTTTCCACCTCATGTCAGAGTTTTTTTTTTAAACCACTTTAGATTCTTTTAGAATACAATCCGTTTATTAGTTTATGAGATGACAGAGAGGATTATTTATGAAAACTTCAAAGGAATACACTTTGCAGGAACACCTGTGTGCAAAGATGATGACATCCTAACCCTCCTGAAAGGGGGGGAAAAAAAAAACCCTATAGCTAACCCATACCGATACATGAGAAAAAATACTTTTTTGCTATTTTGGGGGAAGGGTACAATGTACATAGAAGAAATAATATATCATAAAGTACCATTATTTGGGGACTAATTTTCTTTGGATATATTAGCTACTACATTTTGCAGTTGCTCAGGAAGGAAGGAAGGACATATTTTTGAACTTGTTAGGGAATATGGGCAGACTATGACTCTGGACCATATCATATTCTGATCCATCCATTAATTTTGAAGCTAGAGATCAGGAAAGTAGAATGATGACACCTGTTATATCAGTATTAGCCATGCTTGGTGCCTTCCAGAGTTATTTGGATTATCTAGGTAGGAAATTCAGGTTAGGAGTGATCAGAGGATATATTATGCCTCTCCCGAAGGAGATGCTATCTATCTCCTATCACAGAATCAATGGATATATTGCTCCAGATGGGATCTGACAAATGCGGGAAAGGAAGGGGAGCACCAAACCCAGAAGATGTCTGCAGATTTGCAGCTTCCATCTCAACAAGATGCTTGGATAGCCATTAACAGTGCTACAGAGAATGTAACAGCTGATCTTGACGGACAAGGTAAAATCCCTCTGCCAGGATCCTAAAGAGAGAAGACTGGTAAGAGTGCAGACACTCAAATACAGTGTCTATTTATAACAGAGGCTGTACAGGTCCACTAGAGTCATACACTGTTGCTGCTGTGAGCTAGGAGTGCCCTCAAAGAGCTGTCTTTCCCAATAAGTGGAGCTGCAGATAACCAGTGTCATGGTCCTGTTGTTCAGCTCCTCTGCTTTGCCATGACTCCCACTCTGACCTCAGACTATTCTGGATATGGGATCATGCTGTCTTTTCTCCGGGGCTCTGAACCCCCAACTTTGGAAATGGCTCTTTTCTTGTATTTGTAAGACCCTGAATTTAATGTTATCTTCAAACAGCTTGTGTTTTATTGCCATCTTCGAGGAATAAAGCAGGACATGACAGTTCAACAATCTGCAGAGACAAAATAGAAGAACAATGTATAGCTGTATGTTGACAAATCATCTCTCATACCCAGCACTTTGACTGAATTAGACAACTAGATATATCAAGGTTCTTTTTATAATTTTACAAACAAATGTGTACATTTTCTTAATGTGCACAAGAAGATCAGGTTAAATATTTATTAAGAGAGTTCTGATTTTATCAAATTTAATTTTCTTGTATCCAACAAGTACTTTTGCTAAATTAGCATCCCCTTCAGATAAGAAAAGGTTCTTTCATCCATGCAATAAGAGGTGATCTAGATAGGCAGAGACAGACAGACAGACAGAGAGATTTCAGCCTGAACATCACATTTGGCATTTTAATGACTTGCCAGGGACCACACGTCAGAGAGCAGGCTAGGTCATGATTCAAATCAAGCATGGCCAAGACAATTTCAATTAATTTTAAAAATTAATAATTTAATTAAATACTGTTGACAAAATTACTTTCTATGCCTTTGATAATTTTCCCCATATAATCACATTCAATATTACAGCTGCAAGTAGTAACTTCTGTAAAGTCTCTGGGGCTGCAGGCTGTGGGGCTCTAAAGTAATTGGAAAGGAAGTTCCTTCAATCTCTCTCTAGCTTCTATTTCTACATGGAATATAGAACATATTATACATAATAAATAATGAAGGTAGGAAATCCAGCCAAACAAACCAGAAAACATATACAAAACACAACTAACAAAGGGGCCCATTCACCTTAGCCCAAGGCCTGGGAGAAAGCAAGGTCTTTAAGGCCTTCTGGAACATCATCAAGATGGGAGTCATATGGATCTCAGGGAAGAGTTCGTTCCAGAAGGCAACAGAGAAGGTGAACTTCCTGGGCCCCAGGAGATGATACTGTTTAATCAAAGGGACCTGGAGCACACCAATTCTGTTCTTGTACCACCCAGGCAGAAACCGTGGAAGATAGGCAGTCCCTCAAATAACCTGGTCCTATGCTTTATAAGTGATAACCAGTACCTCGAATTGCACCTGGAAGCACAATGGTAACCAATGCAGTTCAGAAAGCAGGGGTTTCAAGTGGGCATACTGAGGCAAGTCCAATACTGCCCACACCACTGCATTCTGCACCAACTGAAGTTTCCAAGTCATCTTCAAGGGCAGCCCCACATAGAACACATTGCAAGTAGAACTGTGAGGTGAGAAAGATGTGAGTGACTGTCTGAAGGACTGCCTGGTCCAGGAAGGGGTGCAACTGGCACACCAGAGGGAGCTATACAAAGACTGTCTTGATCACAACTTCTACCTGCTCTCTGAATAGGAACTGTGAATCCAAGAGGACACCCAGACTGTGTATCACTCTTAAATGGGGAAGTAAACCAGATGGAAAATCATCAGACCTAGGCAATCCCAACAATCACAGCCACTCAGTCTTGATAACATTGAGTTGGAGTCAAGCTTCAACAGCCTTGCTTAGCCATCCTGGGATCGAAGGGTAAAATTAGGTTTCATGAGCATGCTGAAGATATTGGAGCTCAAACTTGTGGATGACTTCACCTAGCAGTTTCATGTAGATGTGTAACAAGAGGGGGGAGAGAGTCGAGCCCTGTGGCACCCTGCAAAGGAAGGGCCTAGGGAGCATCCTCTCCCCACCCCCTCCAACACTGACTGGAATTGGCCCCCAAGGAAGGAAGAGAACCACCATAATACATAGCCCCAATACCCAGCCCCTGGAGCCAGTCCAGAAGGATACTGTGGTTGACGGTATCAAAAGCCACTGGGAGATAAAGGAGCACAAAGATGTATGCATCATCTCAATTCTGGTTTGGCCACAGGTCAGCAACAAGCATGACCAAGTCTGTTTCCATACTGAACCTCAGTCTAAAACCTGACTGAAATGGGTCTAGATAATTTGCTCTCCAATTCCAGCCCAACTACCTTCTTAACAATCTTCCCTAGAAAGAGGCTGTCCCTGAACCCAACTATTTTAAATAACTATCATCCCTAAAAAGGGATGGTAATTATCTAAAATAGTTGAGTCCAGGAATGGCCTCTTAAGGAGGGGGCACACTAACGCTTCCTTCAAGATCACTAGAACAACCCATCCCTCAAGGAAGCCAACACCATAGCACAGACTCAAGTACAGGTCACCTTCCTGGCTGCCTTAATGATTTGAGAGGGGCCTTGGTCCAACTAACAGTGCAGAGAACCCTGTCCACTTCCTTGAGATTGACTCATTCATCCCAGATCACACCACCACACTGTGCCCTCAGCCAGACTGCCCAGTCAGAGTCCATCTTGGCATGGATCTGAACAACTGTAGTTGCCAAATAGCCAGCATATTCCTTACAGTGGCCCTGCAGATGGTTCTGTGGCCCAACCTTACTTAGCAGGGAGCGAGTCACCCTAAAAGGGCTGCTAGACAGCTATCAGCAGAAATGATGACAAAGAAATATTGATACTTCACTGCCCTTCACCATGGGATAATCCCTAATTCATTACATTCATGAAGTAACACCTCATTTATTTTTATGCAGCACAGAGAGCAATAATCTAGATGGAATCCAACAATAAGTAAACTGAATCTTCATATTCAAGAGCAAAATGCTTGGCTACTCAGCACTTCCCTCTTGATGTATTATGTGTAAGCTTCCCAGAAACATCTGGTCACCCACTGGTCTGTTCAGCAAGATATACTGTACACTACCTTCTTAGTAGTACAGTGATTAGAAAGAATGTTTAATAAGGTGGTATCTAATTCCCCACTAACCCTAACCAGCCCTCCTGCACTATGGCTGTTTTTCCACTTTATTTTATATATCTTGGTACTTTCCTACACTTACAGCTTACAACCTCTGCAGTCTTGAATTGTTTAGGATTCTATGCTTTATAAATGCATTCAGTGAGCCCATTTATCAGCATGGAAAACATCCATCCTTCCACCCACATAAGGTTTGCACACGGGAAAGAGAATCAGGACAAGCTTTCAGAATTCATTTAGATGAAAGTGCGAAGCTAGGAATTGCATTCCTTCCCTTCACAATCAAAAGGGTTTCCTTTGATGCCTATAAAAGTGCTGCTTAAAGCAATAAATCTCTGGAGAAGAAGCTTTGAAATCTCTTATGTAGTACATCAAGAATTGGTTCCAGGCTTTCATAACAATTTTATGGAAAAAGGACAACATAACACTCTCATAATGTACAGTTTACAGTAGTATCAAGAATTCAAAGCAGGGTTGTCCAGCTGACCCTTGTCCAAATTCCAGAAAGCAGAATTGAGGAAGACACCCATACTTTGAACTTTTAAGCTCAGAACTCACTGAGCATCCCCCTTTACTTTTCCCATTGCTTTGAGGAGGTGAAGGGTTTTTTTAAAGGAGGCAAGCACTCAAGTGTATTTCAAATACTCAGAAAACCCAGCCAAGTTTCAAGGCAAACATAAAGATGATCATCCATCCCTAACCTCTTGTAAACATGGGAGAGAGTTCCAGCAAGTAGAATGAATTCAAATTACAGAAGCTGTAATCACCTTTGATTCATACAAGGCCTTTTTCCTTCATCTATTTCCTTCAGTGAAGTCCTCAGCCGTCCTGTTGCTGATTATTTTTAGTCATTAAATTTATCTTTGCATTATTTGAAGGGAACAGGAACCCAAGAAGAAATTATTCTGAATCTGCCAACAGGAAACAGTAAAAAAGAAACAGAAAGAAAATTCCATGCTTCTGGAAAACACACTCCTACAAGCAGAAAACAGCCAACAAGGTTCCACAAACACCCTACCCCAAGGTCTGAGAGAACAGCCAAGTCCTTAAAGACATCTAGAATGTCATTAGGGGAGGGGACTACAGACAGCTCTTTGGGGGATATCATTCCACAGACGGGTGCCATGACTGACAGCCCTCTACAGTGACAGGGAAGGCTTGCTTCCTGGGTCCCAACTAATTGCACTGTTTGATTTTCCAACAAAATGAATACCCTCACAATTTTATCAAAAAGTGCCTGACCACACAACTTGCTACAGCACAACTAGGACAATCTATGAAAAGGATAACACTCCCATACATCAAAAACATGTTGGAAACAACCAACAGACTGATAGAATCACATGGCATCACAAAGCAACATAAGCCCTCCAAAACATCTTAAGCAAACCCCACATTCACTTGCATTGAGGATGTTACATAGTTGGGTAATGAAATGTCTGAAAGCAAACAACCAAGCTCAGAGAGCACCAAGAAGTCCACATTGGCAGTATCACTTGACCAGCCTGGGGTCAAGATGTACAACTGGATATCATTCGAACTGATAGATAACCTCACCTGGCGGTTTGATGTGAATATTAAATAAAAGGAGAATGTTGAGCTCTGAAGTACCACACAAATGAGGTGCCAAAGGCACAATCTCTGCCCCTGCCAACACCAACTATAACCAGCCATCAAGAAAGGAGGAGAACCATCATAGCATGGTGCCCCCAACTCCCAAGCCTTGCTGGTCCAGAAGAATACTGCAATCTGTAGTATCAAAAACCACTGAGAGATCAAAAAACATCCTCCCCATCCCAGCTCTGCCAGATGTCATTAGCAAGTGCCACCAGTGCTGCTTCCATATGGTAGGAAACAGAAAACACTTTGCTGCCATCTAGCAGTTTTCCAGATTTGCAGCTCAGACCTGGTAGCTTTAAATTTCCTCAACTGTAGGAATGCTATTATTATTATTATTAAAATTGCTGTTCAGTCTGCTACCAAATAGTAAAAGGAAAAAGATATTCAGCTATAATACAATAAATAAAGTCATTACAACCCAACAGATTTGCTTTTTAAAAAATTAATAAGCTTGCCTTTATTGCTATCAGCTAAGCCACAGTGCAGAACAAGAATAGCCTTTCAGTTCATCAAGGACAAATATCACCTTTGCTATACATATGCATATACATATACATATTCCACTACAAAACTCTAAGAGCCCAGCATTTCTTATTTAGCTAATTTCTGATCTTTGCTTTGTGGTCAAAAACACAGAGAAATGTTAGAAATAGGAAGGGAGCAAAACATGGAAGTCAACACAGCTGATCCAAATATCATACAAGGAAAGAAAAGCAATTCTAAGCTTTGTGCTCAGCTGCTTACTGCAGGAATACTGAGTATGTGAGCTTTTCCTGCTGTCAGCTTTACAGCAAGCATCTATGTCTTCAGGGACAGAACTGGATGGTTTCTAAAGAAGTGTCTCAATTGTCTCTTATCCCACTGTAGCAGCAACTAGATTGACAAGGAAAAAAACCTTCCTTCAGGCCAAGTGAGATAGAAACCAACAACTTAGGAAGGTGAAGAAGAGAGGGGAAATCACAATTTTCCTTCCATTTTTAGAGCAAGTATGCATACATTCTGTTGTAAAACTGTGAAGTGAAATGGCTATGCATTTACACATACATGCAGACTCAAGCAGCAGCTTCTGAAACAGTTGTGCAAGGCTGGAAAAAGACACAGTGGCTTTAAAGCTTTGAAAAGAAACCCTCTGGATGCACTCCCGCTCAATCCAAAGCACCTCTTTCAAAAGATTTGCCTAGTCCTTAAGGCTCATATGAAATGTTGATGTTCTTCCTCAGTGCAGCAGTCATCACTGGTTGAATATGCATAAATGAATGACAAAACAATTTCTTTGGGGCAAACAATGAGCAAGTGACATATAGTAGAACAGAACAGCACAGGAAAGTGGCACAATTATACATAATGAACAGATATTAAATGGGTGAATATTGTTGAGTGAATTGGGAAAGGATACTCAGGGACTTGCTTACAGTGGGTGGCAGCACCTAGCTACCTTGGCTGAGCTAAGCAGGATCAGACCTAGTTTGTACTTCACTGAGGGGATATCAGGAAAGGGCTATAGATTAGTTATGGAAAGTTGTTGTTTTTTAATCCAATAAGAAAGCAATGCAAGTTGCTTCCATATTGCTGCTAAGACAACCGTACTGAGTATGTCCATGTAGCCACTAGAAATTGAGCTCAACTTAAGGGATTCTTTGCCTTTTACATAAAAGCTCAAACAGTGATTTCAGAAGTATGACTAGACTGGCAATGAAATAAGCAAGGGTTGTTGAAAACAAAGAACAAGGATTAGTGAGTAAAAATGACCACAGCCACGAATAATGAATTACAATAAAAAGAATCGTATTCTGCATGAGGTTGGGATTCCGTTGGCTCTGCACACCCGATTAGGTTCTGAATTGCAGGGGCATCACCTAGTAACAATATCTGACCAACACTTTCTTCTCCACTTCTCTCGCTACTCTACCCAAAAATACAGCTTTCTAAAAGTTGAAATGTTGAAAATGCTCCTCAGAATAGGTAATTGGCCCTGGTTTGATCTACAGATTGTCAGTCAAGTAGAATCCAAATAATTGTTTCTGATGTGTAATCTAATTCATCTCAGCCCTCCAATTTGGAAAACTGATCTAATTTGTTTTGGGCATCCAAATTGATTTAACAAATTAATTCAGTGTTCTAAAATCAATTCAGGAAAAAAAAGTTGCACATATGCAGAAGTTATCCAGATTGTCCAGATCAATTCAGAGGCAACAAATTCGATCTGATGATCCGGTAGGGAGATCTGATCAAATGGCCTTCAATTCAAACCTGCAAACTGCATTTCCACATATTCCTAATTTAAATGACGCCACTTCATTTCTGCGGTCAGAATCCATTCAAACCAACTAATACTTCTACTAAGAAACAGCAATCAAAGTTGGTGTCATGAAGGTAAAGCAATAAAGGTAGGCATACAATACAAGGACTGCAGTCTAACAGATGCCACTGATAATATGAATCATTTTATATGCAACAATTTGTCCATCTAAACAAATACCATCTGTTCTACTTGCTAGCAGCTCCCTAGCATCTCAAGTAGCTGTTTTTTGCCTCACATTTACTATCAGAAATTCCTTTACTTCTATAGCAGGACATTAAATCTAGAAACTTCTGCATCCATCTTTGGACCATTAGGAATCAGTATTTAAAAACTGTTTTTTTTTAAATTCTTGTTTGATCTTAGCAAATCATTCACAAATTCAGTTCTGCAGTTACATAAATATTGATACTTCTTACATGTTTCTTGAAAATGTGGTATAATATGTGTAGAAGAAAAAAAGACCTTTAGCATGGGCCCAATGCGATTGGCAATATACCATATTTTTCTGTGTATAAGATGATACTTTTTTCTAAAATTGTTACACTAAAAATTGAAGGTCCTCTTATACAAGGAAGTAAGCCAAGGAGAGAACCGGGCAGTTGCGAAACTGCCCATACTTTGTCTCTGCAAACAGGCTTCCTCCAATCACGAGCCTTATGTAACTGACGTCAGCTGATGCTGAACAAACCAATTGGAACACATCCCGTTGGAGGTGGAGAGTGTGTAGGCAGTGTGCAGATGCGACAGGGACCGGTAATGTCAGAGCATTCTGAGCCCATAAAGATGTCAGAAAATAAAAAAATAAATAAGCGAATGTCTTATTCTGCAAAATTCAAACTGAATGTAATCAGTTATGCAAAACAGCATGGAAACAGAGCTGCAGAGAGACAGTTTGGACCTCCTTCCACTGAGTGTATCATGTAAATGTTACCTAATTACTAAATAAAAATGTGTTCTGCTTTATCTTTAAAATACTGATTTCTTAATTTTGGGTTGGAAAAGTGGGGGTTGTCTTATACATGGGGCGTCTTATTAATGGAAAAATACGGTAATATGTAGACACTGTATGGATTATACACTTGAAATCCCATGCTGACTGTTCTTCATGCCAAATCTCACAACTCAAAAATGTACTATCCAGTACACCATTAGGGCATACTTGCACTGTTTCTAGGTCACAAATAAATGAAAGGCTAAATTTTAAAAACGCAAACTCCAGCTGTCTTCAGGAAGCCTCTTTTCCCCACTTATGTGTAGCAAATAACTTTCATTGCTAGCAGAGCCCTAACAATAAAAGAAGCTTGAAGAAGAAATCAAATTGGAACCATCGCTTGATGGCTCACATCTCTTAAATGGAACTGCATTTACTGATTAAAAATAATAATAAATCCACTTACAGCACATTCATTTACAGTTATGACATACTACCATCAACTACTTCCCTCTAGTGAAGAGATAAAGAGAATTCTAAAAAAAAGAAGCTAAAATATCCTAGAAGCCCATACAGTTCCCCCCTTCCTTAAAACTGACTGGACAGTGAAGGAACAGCCCATTTCTCTAACAGGTTAAGCATCAGAAATTGTCAGAAACTTTTAAAAAATAATTTGACTCCCCAAGTCAATAGAGAAAATGTCAGGACAGTGACAGATGTCAATGACAGTTCTCTATGCAGATATGGGACTTGTTCTAGAATTCTAGAAACCAGACCTTCAAGACTTTTATCAAATCTGCACTGAAATTTGCCTTCCAAATTCTTTAGGTTTTTTTTTTTCCTCATATGAAAGAAGTTTCTGCTTCTCTATCTTATTTTTAGGATGCAGAATGAAAGATGAGATACTCATGCATTACCTTCATCCACCTTGTAATACCAAGGACTCTACATTCCATCTACAGGAATCTCACTGGATTTTTCCTTTCCTTTTTTTGGAATGTGAATGAGATAACCAGATCAGTTTCCTTTCCAACAAATTGATTGGGGGTGACTGGAAAATGTGCAAGGGAAAATATCTATACAGAACCAATATTTAATAGCCTAGCCCCAAAATTTCAAAGCAGGGAGACCATTTTCAAATGACAGTCAAGCAACCAACTAAAAAAAGCCTGCCTAGAAAGAGAATTACATGAAGAGGAAAGTACTGGATAAAATACAATAACATAAAATAAAAACCCATACATAAATATTCGCCTTTGTTCAGGTTACAAGATTATGTTATCACTAGAAATAAGTGGATTAGTAAAAATTAGTAAAAAAAAATTAATAAAAATCCAATCCATGTCAAGACTGCATGCACCTACAGACTGTAACACAAACATCAAACTTGTATTTCAATACTAGTAAAAAGAGAGACCCCAAATACCTCACACTAACCCACATTTCTACAATCTAACTTGGAACCCTTAGATATTAATAGCCACCTTTAGTTATAGACAGTAGATTCTACTACAGCATTTAGATGCTGATTCAGCAAGATAAAGAAAAGTAAGAAGCAAAAGCCTTCTGGTCTATAACAGTAATGGTGCACAGGTATCAACCATTTCTGCAGAGATACTAATGGCTCTCAGTTCATAGTAAGGGCAGAAGGAAGATATACCATTTGAACTTCAGGATTACTATATACAAGAGTTGGAACTTACAGCATGTAATAGCAGGTTTTCTTTGTTATTTAAGAAAGCATCTGCCATAAATGTTTCTTATTACAGCTGTGCCATTGAATTTCTGATTACAAGCTTTATATTTCAAGTATTGGACTTGGAGAAGTCTAACAGATGCATTAAGTTTTAAACTGATAAATCAGATTTTTTTTAAAAAAATCGTAAGGCTCTCAATAAATCTTGCATTTGATTTCTTCTGTAGATAGAGAAGGAAGCTTTTCTGAATAAATTCAAGTACATAATAAATGCTCAAGTATGTAAACTTAGGTTGAAGAACAATCCCATCTATTAAGTGCTTCTATCATTCAGAAGAAATATATTAACCTTTCCCCAACACTTGAAAATAAAAATATATCTATATGAAAGAGCTGATATCAGACATGAAACATTCTTTATAAAGCACTCTCAAAACACTACAGTATTTACTAGCATTCAATATTTGCTGTAACAGTCTTAAAAGGGCACTCTGTTGACTTGTCTAAACCAAGTTGTATCAATACTCTTTAGCATCACTAAATTGCCTTCAGAATGCATGCCTAGCCCACCATTCAAAACAGTAGACCAAGCAAATAAAGATAAATGGCAGACAATTGAGTTGAAAAAGCATCACTAGAAGTTCTTTTTCAAACTAACAAGCAAGGGACTGTAGCTTTTAATTTTAATGTAACCATTGACTACATCCTTATCCAGCTTCCGTCCAAGAAGTTTGAGGCAATGTAAAAGATTCTTCTTTATCTTTATTCTCATATCAGTCTTGTAATGGAGGTTAGGCTAAGCATGAACAATTGCACCAAGATCACATAGCAAAGACTGGGGCCAAGTGGATATTTAGTTGCAAATTAACCTTCCCTCAGCCCAATCTTCCCTAGCTGGTGTCTTCTATATGCAATGGGACTGTAGCTTTCAGAATTTCCAGTCAATATATCTGGAGAACATAAAGTTGTGGACGAGGGACCAAACAAACATTCTAAATACAAGTATCACTTGGATATAGAACTCCCTATCTCATGATATAATGCTGTACTCATTTATCTAGGAGTCCATCTGAACTTGACAGAACTTTTTTTTTTCCTGAATGGAAACATATATGTTGCAATCTTTTATAGGTTCTCTTGATTTCTTTCCCCCTCTCCTTTGCACTGGGCTGGGGTGGAAGAAAATCCCCAGAGGCAATCCTACCCAAAGAATGGCAGATCTATGGTCATTAAGATAAACGAGTGCTTCTGATGAAGTTTATTTATTTATACTTATATTACTTATTAGGTTTATACCTTGTCCTGCCTTTCCACAAAAACCTATGGTTGCTTATATGGAAATCTCTCATCATTTTACTCTTTACAACCACCACCACATGAGGAAAATTGAGCCAAGAGTAACTGCCTCAAAGGCACCCAGTGAATTTCTATAGCTGAGGGTGGATATGAATCTAGATCTTCCCCGTTCCTAGACCAATATCTTAACCACTGTACCAATAACTGCTGTGATATGTTGCTCAAAGATGTGTATCTTTGTATGCAGACAATTCTAAGTAGTTGGCTAGGAACCTAAATAATTTGCAGAAAATGTTAGATTGTACAATGTGGCAAAGATCATGGATCTGAAAAATGATCTTATCAAAGGCCAAGGTGGTTATGTCTGACAGAGAAATGGAGTGAACAATTGCAAACCCTACACAAAGGTAACAAAACAGAGCAAATAGATGAATTTATGTCACCTGGCAGAATATTTATGAAAGATGAGATACATTTTAAGGTGTGCAAATGCAGGTAGAAAGGCAATGGGTGGTAGTACTGTAGTATGTGCTCAACACAAAGAAACATCCTTGCATTAGGCTAGAAGTAGTAGCTCCAACATATCTGAAGGGTACCAAATTAGGAAAGGCTGAGTGGTACAATCATGTGAACAGTGGCTTGTAGAAATAACAGATTAGCCCAGTAGTTGATCAGTTTTATTTATTTTATAGTTAGTATCACCTTCTTTCTCAGAAACAACAGTTCTAGATATACTTAAAAGTTAACATTTATAAGATCAGCATAACCTGTAAATATACAACAGCAAATTTCCAGTTCCAGGATACAGTACATGCTTGGTAAAGAGGTGACATATTTCACACTATATCTCCCACATTCCTCAGAAAAGAGGCAGGCATTTACCGTAAGTCAATGGAAAACTGCAAAAATCTAAATCACATATAGAACATGATGTACTAGAAGTTATTTCCTTCTGATTGCAGATACCTGAGGTCTAGTAGCTATCTTTATTTACAATTAGCCAGGTTGAATCACTGTGGCTGAGCAATTAACGTTTGGTTAAATGCTCCTTCCTTTTCACCCCCAGAGCCAGTAAGTGTTTTTATAGGTCCTGAGAAAGACGAGTTGGACTCTTGCTGTAAATTGCAATGGAAAAGAGGGCAAATCAACAGAAATATTGTGTGATTCAATGTGGACCTGAAGAGTAGCTTCCCAGAGCTTTTCTTTTATGTGAGGATGGTCTTGGACCAGGCAGCTTCAGTTTCCAAAGCATGCAGAAGATGCCTGCCCTGCAATGGAGATCACGTTCAGAGACCCTGTGTGATGTCCTTGCTGAAGATGGACGGGAAACGTGCTGCCAGGGAGTTCTTGCAGATATGTTCAGTCTCTACACAGAATTCAAGGTACTTTGCCAGAAATAAAACAAAACAAGACATCATTTATCACAGCCTCATGAGATATAAATGGCACACTGTCCTTAAAAGATTGCATGTTTTACAACCTTTTTCTCACTAGAAGAAAGAACACAAAAAGCTACAAACAATGGAAAACTGTAGTTTCCGTGAACCCCTACCTCCTTCCTAGTCATCGAATGAACATTTTCTATCATCTGCTGTGAAACTATTACTCCCTCACAGACCATCTCACTGTTTTGAATTTCCCCTTTCTGTTTATACTTGACTAAAGAAGTTAAAACCTTCCTCGCTGCTGCCAAATGGAAGGTACTTCTGCTTATAGCCAATGAATTTTATAAACAGCCATTATACCTGTCCATTCATAAGAATATTCCACATTTTTTACTCAGGAAAATGAACTATTGTGCAGGTCAATAGTTTAATGTTTTTAAAGCCACCATGTACATAAAGAAAACTTTCTGATTTCCAAATGGGTTATCCTATTAGTCTATTACTTCATAAACAATTAAAAGTGTTGTGGCATGCCATCTTAAAGGCTAAGAAATGCATTATGACATGAGTTTTTGCAAAAAATAAAAATAAAAAACCCTAATCCCTGTCAGTGAAAGCTTCCGCCAAGTATAGTAAATGTTTCATCTTTATGGCTTTTTAATCAAAGGATTCTTTGTTCTTAAGACTGAATGGATCAGCACATGAGAAAACACTTATTAGGACTAAAATGCAGCTGCAGCTTAACATGATTAAGGGCTAAATGCTATGCAATAAATGCATCTTTGCATTACCAAACCACATATTGCTAGTATATCAGCTTATTGCATTTAGCAGCCATAATATATCCCAAACAGGATCATCCCTCATGAGATAGAAAGCTACTCTGGAAGAATGAAACTAGTGTCTATGCAAAGAATGTTAGAAGGCTTCAACCACAACCCTGCACGCTCACAATGGAGGCGAATACAGTGGTGCCTCTAGTTACGAACTTAATCGGTTCCGTGACTCTGGTTGCAACTCAAGTTGGTCTCAAGTCGAGGTAAAGTTTCCCATAAGGTTCAATGTAAATACGGTTAATCCGTTCCGCCCTCCGAATTTGGTCGCACCACGAGGCAAATTTCCCCATAAGGTTCAATGTAAATACGGCTAATCCGCCCTCCGAATTTGGTCGCACCCCGAGGTAAATTTCCCCCATAAGGTTCAATGTAAATATGGCTAAACAGTTCTGAAACATATGCATTTTATTTTTAAACCTCAAAAACATGAAAAAAAGTACAGTACAGCACAGTATGAAGAGGGAGAATGGGGTGGGGAGGCAGTTATTGTTTGGAGGGAGAGTCCCCCTCCAAAGGGACATCGGGGAGATCTCCTTCAGGGGTTTCCTCTCTTCTTTGCCTCTTAGCTGCAGGCTCAGTTCTGGGGAAAAACCTGTCTAAAGTCAGTTGCCAGCCTGCTCTGCATTTTCTTTGGAGCCATGTTGACAAGCACACCAAAAACCTTCCAAACGCCACAAAACACACCACAAGCCTCCCTGAACGTCTCCTTGCTACCGCGATCTCGCCCACAGGAAGCCGCGACCGCATGGCAGCAGGGAAAATGGCCACGGATCCGGTTCGTAACTCGAGGTGGAGTTCGCAAGTAGAGGTAAAATGTTGGGGCCGGAGCTGGTCGTATCTCGAAAAATTCGTAAGGAGGGGCGTTCATAACTAGAGGTACCACTGTATGTGTAGCTCAAAGTCCTGCAAGGTCACTCAGAAAGCACCTTGTTTGTGCACAGGAATGACCCCCCCTCCCCAACCACTGAAGCTAACAGCCCTCTCATTATTTACATCAGAGATAACCATTAACATTCCATCACCAAACCAGCTTTATTTCACCTTATAATCAACTTCTGGCAAAATATTATTTTCTAACTTTGCTTGCATAGGAAAAGGAAGCAACAAGTCTCCATGCATTTTTCATGTATATGCTATTTTATAGTTATGCTCACTGCATTCCAAAGAGTCACAGGACTGCTGATACGCTTCTACCCAGGCACGCATTACCTGTATTTGTGACTCCCTTTCTGTTTGATGATGCTATCCTTGTTTTACAGTGTGGTTTCACCAACTGGCTCTGCTGGGTATTCAACTGATTAGGATAATCACAGCTGGAAACATAAGCCCTTGCAGGCACCAGGATGCTCTGACTGAAGAGGTAAGGCAGCCCCATCTCTGTTGAGGTTCCTTAAAGAGTCAGATGTGAGAAGTTTTCATTTCATTTGGCTTTTAACTGATCTGGTATAGTCAGTCTGTTTTATTCTTTTTGCTGCTTAATATTTTAAGCACTCTGCTGCTTTGACTTTTTCAAATGGCATTGATGGAGGTTCTCTGATTCTCTTAATGGCAGGAAAGGATGTCATGGAGATGTACAGAGCTTAGATACTTGCTGTGCAGTTCAACTAGAGAGCAGATCTCCTCAGAGAACCACCTTATAAACAAACGTTTGCCATATTCTTCAACTCATACAGAGCTGCTACATCAGACCCTCTTCTTAGCAAGCCCTTTGCCTTCTGTCAGCTCTGATGGCCGACAAAAGAGACCTCCAGACCTCCAATTAGCTCCCACTGAAAAAATATCAGCATCCCTGTCTGCCATTAACAAGCAATCTGCTCACCAAAGAAAAGTAGGCCCAACTTAATAAGTGCATTTTTAAAAAACTGTTTTATAGTTGGCACTGTGAAGCTCAGGGGGAAGTTTCTATAAATACCTTAATAAAGAAGAGCCTTACCAGCCATTAGTTGATTAGATGGTTATGACCTCCTGAATATCATCTCCTAAAATAAATGGCTGAGATTATAGCAGCTGGTTATTTCCTGACTTAATAGAACAGGGCTTTTTTTTTTTTTAATTCTTTCAAGCTTACTGGCCTTATGAGGGTTTTTGTGAACTTTACTATCACTGAAGCAACTCCAAGATCTGATGTCTGCAATCTCTAAGTAGACTTTTAATCATCATAAATAGCTGGCATGGCAAATCAAGAAAACATGGTAGTCCTCTGTGTATGCAATATGCTAGGCCTTTTTAAGTGTTTTCTAATAATGAAGATGCCTCAGTAAATGGCAGCACTTGCTAACTTGAATAGGCTCAGAAGCTAAGCAAGGCAGGGCCTTGTTAGCACTTGATGGGAAACTATCAGAGAATAAAAGAATTATAGGCTGGATTGAGAAACCAAAAACATCCCAGAATGTGGCAATGGCAAATCACTGCCATACTGTTGCCAAGAAAACTGCAAGGATACATCCATGAAGTCACCTGGAATAGCTGATTGTTCTCAACTTGTGAACGAGTTAGAATATACAATATACATTTTTTACAGACCACAAGATCCTGAAGATGCTGTCTAGCAAAGCCAGGATGCTAAGCAACAGAAACATACAGGCTGGGCTGCAGGAAACACCCCAAGAATAGATAGCCTCATAACTCACCTCAGCCCAAAAAAGTAACTCACCGGACAACAGCAGGTCTGGCAGACTGAGCTAGTCAGTGCTCTAAGGCCTCTCACACCAAAGCAACACCACCCACTGGAACCTCCACCTGCTGTCATGCTCCATGGCCGGCACTGCTTCTGAGACAGAGATGAACTCTCCAGGCATGGGCAATGAGGAGACGAGGCGAGGAAGCTGAGACCACCCAAGGGAAAGATTAGGCAGCCAGGAAGAAGGGCAGGTCTGGCTGCCCTGCCCATAAGGATCTCTCTGCTGGGCAAGGAATGGGAAAGACAGCACGCAAGATCTCCCTGCTGGAGGAAGGGGGGGAAGGAAGGGAGGGAGGGAGGGAAGGAGGGAGGGAAAGCAAATGAGGAAAACAATCAAATGAAAGGCCTCTCTAGAATCGGAAGGTTTTGTTTAACAATTGTTTACATACATGCAGTTGCTGGAAAGGTTTAAATTAGATAAGAAAAGCTATGAATCTACCACTGAGAAAACTGAGTTTGACTATGCTTTGTGTACTAATGATGAACATCTTATTGCTAATGTATAAACTTTTGTTAAAGATGAATTTGGAAGATGAATATGTTAAACATTGTATGGTTAAATGGGCAAAAAACTTTGGATATAACATAATGTTGGATCAGTCGGAAAATATATGGAATAAAGGGTTAAAGTTTACTCTTAATTATATGTTAGAAGATGTACCATTGGTATTTGACACCAGATAAATTGTCAAAGATGTATAAAGGAATCTTAAATGTCTGCTGGAAATGTAATCAATGTGAAGGTACATTCTATCATTGATGGTGGACTTCTGAAAAGGCTAAGAAATATTGGAATATGATATGTACTTTGATTCAAAAGATTTTGAAAATAGATTTGCAATTGAAACCAGAGACTTTTCTTTTAGGTATGATGGATAAACAAATGGAAAGACAACATGGAAATTTATTTCTTTATATGATAACTGCAGTGAGACTCCTATATGCTCAAAAATGGAAGGATATACAAATACCTTCTGATGAAGAATGGATATTGAAACCAACAGAATAGGCTGAGATGGCAAAACTCACTGCTTTGCTCAAAGACAGTGCATTGTCTAACTTTGTCTCTAATTGGAAACCACTCAGACTTTTTGCTTGATACTGAAAAAAATGCAACTTTGATTTTGGGATTTGCTGATTGATGTTGTACTTATAGAAATATCTTGTACCAATCATATGCATTATCCAAACAGATTAATTTTTTAGGAATCTTTCTGAATATTAGATTAAAAACTATTTTTCACTATGTAAATTTTTAGATATTAGAGTAATAGGAGACTATATTCTCTATCTATACCTGTACCAAGGAAAGTCAGAAGCTACTCTTTTTTTTTTTCTTATGCTCTCTTTTCTTCCCTCCCCCCTTTTTTTCTTTTCCCTTTTTTTCCCCTTCCTTTTTTCTTGATTTTTCTGTATTTTAATTTTTTTTGGAAAACATAATAAAATGGATGGATGGATGGATGGATGGATGGATGGATGGAAGGAAGGAAGGAAGGAAGGAAGGAAGGAAGGAAGGAAGGAAGGAAGGAAGGAAGGAAGGAAGGAAAGGCCTCTCTGCTCGGCTGAGAAAAAGAAAAGAAAAGCAGTATTTGGGCAGCTCTGGGATGGGTTTCCTAGATTATATTATCCTAGATGCAATCTTGAAAAAATATTACGTATCAACCCAGTAATAAAAGCAATTAGTGAATGAAAAACACTGCCAATTAAGCAGCCAAAGTGATATGGCTGTTTTGTGATAACATTTTTTAATTTAATTAATGTTTAAATTCAATACTCTAACTCTCTATATTTTTGACCTACTAGAGACTTTTTGGATTAATGTTTGAAAGGGGTCTGAGAGCCGCAACACCCAATTAGCCTCATGTAGCACTCATGACCGTTTTGGTTGAAGACATCTGGTTCTTTGGAGGTAACTTCTTCAAAAACGCTATCTGATTTTAAAAAAAAAATCTATTTTTTATTTAATGCTTCCTTGCTTGCTTGTCACTCCATTTCTGAAATACCAGATTTTTTTTTACCTATCACGTCAGTACAGCAAGGTTGCAATTAATGCATGTTCAAATAATGCGATACTCAATTTAGTGTGAATTGTACAAGGATACCAGGTCGCGTTTAATGCAAACCCAAATTCAGTTAATGTGAGGCTAGCACATATGCATTGAGGTTACTGGGTTACTGTTAGGGTTTCAGATGCTGCTACTTCAGTCTGTGCTTGTTCATCTTCGCATACACATGTGCTCCTGCCTGCCATTTTCATGATTTGCTTTCATTGTTTTAAGAAGTGCCCTTATCAAAATGGACAAAAGGAGGATTCCTTCAGATAAAAACACTACAAGCACAAAAGAAGAGGTTCATTATTACATTTTTCATTGCCTATTTCCATCAAGCTGGAACCAATTACCATATTTTACATATAATTATAACTTCGAATAGTGGACATTCGAATCATGTAGCCTCTTCATGGGATTCATTATCCACACTAATCAAGACCGAGCTGTACTGGCAAACAAAACTATTTAACAAGATAGTTATAAAATATTGATAATATTGCTGCATTGCATCCTAGACATCCCAGTACATAAAGCACACTTTCACCATAACTGCAAAATGTAGGAGCAAACCGATTTGTTTATGTGCTTCTTAAATGTTTCTTCTTAAGGAAAACAGCTTGAGACTCAAGTCTTTAAAATATCCTTAAATGTAGTGGATTGGCCTGGAATTTGCTGAAGACCAACACCTCACTCCACAATGGCACCCGTGGGGGGATGGGGATGGGGATCAAAAAAAGTCAAGATGCCTCTCAGGCACCATGATCAAAGCCCTGCCCATTTTGTTTGTGTGTCACATACACAGAAAAGGGTGGGGCTCTGATCATACTGCTATGGCCACCATCTTGATTTTTTTTGGTTTCCCCACCCCACCCCACCCCTCAACAGACATCCTGGTCACTCCAGGTGCTGAGCACTTTAGGTCAGGTAGGCATCATCTATATCCACATTTAATGCTTAACCTGGTCAAACTAATCCTGTGCAGGAAGCCAGAGATACGGAACTTGGACGTTCTTTATTTGTACAACAATGAAAGACAAGTGTGAGAGCTATTTGCAATGCATTTGTAGGTGCATGTAAACCAGTTCCCTAAATGGATAGTGTATAATTTATGTCCTCAAAAGACAGATTACACATTGAAAGAAAAATAAGTTCACTTTTATTTCTTAGATGACAATATTAAATTGCTTTGCTAAATAAACATGCTGATTTTCTTTGGGAAATAAAATAGAACTTGTCAACTTTCTTGAGAGTATTTCATGATGAATATTATGCAGAGAAAAGGAAAGGGCAATTTTTCCATTCATATATTTATTTTTATGCTGGTCTTTGACCATAATAAAGATTTGATTTGATATATTTATTTTAGAATGTATTTCTTTTTAAGCATCTTCATATATTTACATACATTACAGATAGTACATTTGTACTGAATCATAATTGCAATACTGCATTGTCATGCAAATATCACCCTTAATTTTGGAAAATCAGATAAATTATTTCCAAGAATATGCACAGTATTTTACTACATTTGAGAAAATGTTTTTTTCATAACTCAATTTAAAAATGCTAATTTTTATTTACTGTGTTTTTAGAAATCATCTAATTAGGTACTGGAACAAACTACCATTATGGCTTTTCATCATCTGAGATTTGTTTGCAAATGTCCCAGGAGGATACTGCTGGAGACAAACATACTGGACTACACAGACTTTACAATCTTCATCAAAGCAATTCTAACTTTCTTGGAAAATAATATGATGCTCCTCTTAACAGTTTCTTATACTTCTATCAATCTTGATTTAAGATTTTATAACTTTCTTTTCAAGATCAATTTACAACCGGTTGGATCCAAATTAACAGAACTAGTGTGTGTGTGTGTGTGTACACAGTATATCTATCAACTTGGAACTTAGACACATTGAATTCAGTGGTATTTATTCCAGGATAATTAATTTCATGTAATTTCGATTGAAATCACTGGGACTTCACTTAATCAAATAATTATTTCCACTGATTTCAATAAAACTTTACTCTTGATTCAACTCAATATTTGCATGCTGCTTCTCAATAATGTTGTTTCTCAGAGCAGTTCATAATTATAATATTAATAGGCAACAGCAAAAATAGAGCATTAAGTATTTCCAAGGGTATCACATTTTGGAATAATGTAACTCCTGGCTCTGCCCAACCCAAAAGGAGCAGCTGGAGAAGTCACTATTAAGTCTTCTATGTCATCAGAATTTCTTATTGTGAGCAATCATTTTGACTCCCATCTTCCAGGATGCCTAAATATTTGCAAATACAGTGGTACCTCTACTTACGAATGCCCCTACTTATGAATTTTTCGAGATACAATCAGCTCCGGCCCCAAAAATTTACCTCTACTTATGAACTTGCCTCGACTTACGAACCGGATCCGCGGCCATTTTCCACCCGCTCCACGTGGTCCGCAGCCATTTTTCCGCCCGTGCCATGTGGTCCGCGGCCATTTTCCGCCCGATCCACGTGGTCCGCGGCCATTTTTCCGCCCATTCCACGTGGTCCGCGGCCATTTTCCGCCCGTTCCACGTGGTCCGCGGCCATTTTCCCACCCGTTCCACATGGTCCGCAGCCATTTTTTCGCCCGTTCCACATGGTCCGCGGCCGTTTTCCGCCCGTGCCACGTGGTCCGTGGCCATTTTTCCGCCCTGCCGCGTGGTCAACGGCCGTTTTTCCGCCCCTGACGCGTGGTCCGCGGACGCCGGAACAGATTAACAGTAATTACATTGAACCTTATGGGAAAATTTACTTCGACTTGCGACCAACTCGACTTGCAATCAGAGTCACAGAACGGATTAAGTTCGTAAGTAGAGGTACCACTGTATTTAATGCTCTAAGTAGCTGATTTTTTTTCCAGGATCATATGGCTGCCATTCACAGCTGCAGGCACAATCCTGGGAAAATATGCATTTCATTTATGGAGTTGCTGACAGGTGCTATGTGAGTACCTGTACACATTGCAAAGCACCTTTTTCCTTTTAAAATCTATTCTATCAGCTGTGGCATCTTTTACTTTTGCCTGAAAAATTCACAGAATATAGCTATGTACAGAAGGCAAACATTTAAACCACACAGATCTCATTTTTAGTGGATAAGCACCTTTGTCCATTGTCCAATGTCCAAATGACCATTACAGGAACAGGAATGTGTTTACAGCACTGAAAACATTTGTGAGAAATGCTTCCCCTTTAGCAAATTATATCTTTATAGTGGTAAAAACTGTTGAAGTTAAAATTGATGAAGTTCATTTGGCTGCAAATACCAAGCTTAATCAATAAAGAAAAGTTGTTTCTATTTAGATTTTGTAAACAATTTTACTTAAAACATGTATCTTCTAGTGTTCATATAACACTCCATTGTTAAAAATATGTACTCCATTGCTACACAAAAATAAAGGGAAAAAAGCAATCATACATATGTTTCTATCATAGAAACATTCTTATGCAAAGATCTATTTACTTTAGCAAGTTCATATAAGGATAACTAATTATTCAGACGCTGTTTGCTGACTTCTAATTTCTCCAACTCTGGGAACTGGCAGCCTTTGGGGTTAATTCTATGCCAGGGGGAAAAAAAAGCTCATTTCTGAGCTTGTCACCTCTTTTTGGGTAGCTACCATGTTCCAATTTCTTCTAACACTGACTTGTGTTCCCATTTTATTTTGGCATAAAATACAAATGGGAAAAATGCCCTTGCAAACAGTTCAAAAATCTAGTATTGAGATAAAATCACAAATAGCACAGTAAAAACGTTAGAAATATTCTAGCATAAAATATATCCACAGAAACTTAATAATACCCAGCAAATAGAGGGAAAATAAGCAAGGTTTTCATCTGGTATTAGAAAAGTTAGGGAATGAGCCATTCCAAAGAGCATATACAAAATGAATAAAGATCCTGTGAAATGTCTTCTGTGATGTAATCTGGATTTCAGATATAGCATTTGATTATCTGTGCCACAGGGTCACCCCACAGATGGGCACACTCAGTTCAAATACCACTGCCACACAGGGTGCACTTAGTTACTCTGATACAGCAAGGCAGTTAATCTTCTATTTAAAAAAGGAGGATCATCTTAGATTCAGTGTGACTATGCCAATAGAGGAACTTTAGTTTTTTAAACTAAACTTTTTTGGTGAGGGCTCCACAGATTTCATTTAAGTTTCTGAACAATCCTCTACTATACAAATTCATTTTCAACACAGCATTAGAACAGAACTTACAGCGCATGTTAACTCAGAACAATGGGGTGGTTTTTTTAAAGATGGGCCAATATAAAATTTAACAGGAAACAGTATCTCAGTGAACTTGCCTTTGGAGGCTTAGCAGGATGGAGTGTGATTAGCACTTGGCTGGGAATCCACCAGGGAATCAGAGGCCTGTGGGTTAGATGGGGATGGTCAAGAGAATGGGACAGATGCATCCATGAACTCTGACTTGACTCAAAAGAGGCTTGACTTCATATCTACAAAGCCTTAAGCAACTCAGAATAGGATTTTAAGGAGATGTCTCTCCCCTTTATCAACCTTTTAGATCATTCTGTCATTAAGGAAGGTTTTCCCCCCCCCCCCCAAAGAGATATCAGAAGCTGCCAACTGCCATGTAGTGGTGACCCAGCAAAAAATATTTTCAGCCACTGCCCCCATCCTCTTGAATGCTTTTCCCCACTACACATAAAGCAGAGCTGTAAAGCTTTCTCACTTTGCTCATCACTTGCCTTTCTATGGAATATTCCATTGATTGTATTAATGTTTAAGCTATAGATATTTTTATTGGCAATTATTTTATTAAAACAATTTAAGAATGCCACTTTTGTCTTGTACAATACTGAATAATACTGAAATGATACTGAAATATTATTTTAATATAAGCAGGTGACACATACTTTAAAATAAACAATTCAAATTTATTTTTTATTTTTTTATAAATTTTTTATTTTTTACAACAAACACAAACAATAACATAAAAAGCATTAAAAAAACCATCTTCCATTTTAAACCGTGTGTCAGCCAGTTACCAATCATTTGTGCCATCCTTTCATAGTCTTCACTCATCATTTATATAGAATCTCATGTCATCTATCTAACACATATTTATATATTTATCAATTATCAATTATTATTCATTTGTTACTAGTCTATAACACCAGCTTTCATAATAGGATTTATATCATTTTTATCCATATATATATATATATTTTTATATATATATATATATATATATAGTAATTTATATCAGTTTGTCAAGTTTCTATTATATAATTTGCTGATCTATTACATTATTATACCTTTTCATCCAACCATTGATAAAACAGATCCCATATCATATAGAATTGTTTATCTTCTTGCTCTCTAATTTCAAATGTTAATTTACTCATCTCTGCACATTCCATAATTTTCTTAATGACTTCCTCCTGCATAGGTACTTTTTCATTTTTCCAATTTTTAGCAAATACAATTCTAGCCGCTGTCAGAACATTTACAATCAAATATTTCAGTTCTTTACTATATGTTTCAGGTATAATTCCTAATAGGAATATCTCTGGTTTAAAGTCTATATGTTGTTTTATCATTTTTTCCAACCATGTGTGGATTTTAATCCAATATCTTTTAGCTTCTGGGCATGTCCACCACATATGGTAGTATGTACCGGGCTTCTGATGGCACTTCCAACATTTATCAGACTTGTTCTTGTACATTCTCGCAATCCTTGCTGGAGGTAAATGCCACCTATAAAACATCTTATACAAGTTTTCTTTATATGCAGTTGACATTGTCATTTTATAGTTTTGAGACCATAATTTTTGCCACTTCTCTAAATCAATTCCGTATCCAAAATTTTTCCCCCATGCGATCATTGTATCTTTAACCTGTTCTTCCTCCATCTTAAATTCTAGTAAATGTCCATAAAGTTTTTTAATCACCTTTTCATCAGTACCCATCAAAATTTTGTCTAAAACAGTCAGCTCATCATAAATACCTTCTGCTTTAAAATCTTTATCGAATCTAGATTGTATTTGCAAATATGAGAACCAGTTCATTTTTATACCTTGTTCTTCCAACGCTTGCATAGTTTTAAGTTCACCCTTTTCATTCAATATCTCAGTATATCTAACTGTTTGTTCCTTTTTATATGTTATTGAATAAGAAAAGGCTTCAATAGTGGATATCCATCGTGGAACTTTTAAATAATATTGTCTTCTTGTCTTCTCCCAGTTTAAAAACAATGTCTCTCGAATATAGTGCCTTCTAAAATAGCCCTGTGTTTTCGTTCCCTTATACCATAAGAAAGCATGCCAGCCCAACAACAGGTCATGTCCCTCTAAGGTCAATAGTCTATTATTTCTTAAAGTTATCCAGTCCTTTACCCACATCAGATTTGTCGCCTGGTAGTATAATTCCCAGTTAGGCAAGGCAAACCCACCTCTTACTCTTGCATCTTGTAGTAATTTAAGCTTTATTCTTGCCTTTTTACCCTGCCAGATGTATTTCAATACAATTTTATTTAAATCATCAAAAAACTCTTTCCCTAAACGAATTGGAATTGTCTGGAATAGATATAAGATCCTAGGCAATATATTCATCTTAATAGTGGATATTCTCCCAATCATTGATAATTGTAAATTCTCCCATTTTGTCAGATCTATTGCAATCTGTCGTTTAAGTTTAACATAATTATCCTCCTTCAATGTACTACATCTTGGTGTAATATATATCCCTAGGTATTTAACCCTGTTTGTGACCTGTATTTCCAAGACTTCTTCCAATTCTTTCTTTTGCCTTGCTAACATATTCTTTGTTAATATCTTTGTTTTATCTTTGTTTATTTTTAATCCTGCTACTTTTCCATATTCTTCTATCTTTTCAATTAATTTAGGTGCTGTTTCCAGTGGGTCCTCTAGTATAAATACTAGGTCATCTGCGAAGGCTTGCAATTTGTACTCTTCCTTTTTGATCTTCATTCCTTTTATTTCTTTCTCTTCTCTTATATTCCTGTTCAACACTTCTAATGTTAAGACAAACAACAAGGGCGATAGTGGACAACCTTGTCTCGTCCCTTTTGTTATGTCTATCTGTTCTGTTAAATCTCCATTTATCATAATTTTTGCAGTCTGCTTATGATATATTGTTTCATATGGCTAACAATTCAAATTTATTAAACATGAAGCCAGTGCTGGAACTCAGGGCCAACTACATGACCAGCACAAGCCTAATGTAGATGGGAGATCAGTTTAACAACACTGTTTCTGAACAGTGAAGTGTTATGTATTAACATAAATTTGAATTATTAAAATTTCAGTAACTGATTACATGGAAATCATTTAATCTGTCAGTGTATTCTATTTACAAAACATTTTTAAAATAGAAGTGGACTTGCATATCAATTTCTGGATTAAGTATTACAACAGAAGTTCTGGCAACAGGATTTGCATCTTTCTATTACTCTTGAGAGACATGATTTATATCTCCCATTCTTTAAGGATTCACAGCAAAAGTTCATGCACAGCTCTTATCTGCTGCCCATTTAGGCCAACATAGTTTTTGCCCTGTTGAAAGAGTACAATTTAAATTTCTAAGGGTTATTTTCTACAAAGTACGCCTAATGTGGTCCTTTGTCATGAAGTTGGTGTGATTAGAGTGGAAACCAGCATATGGATATGTATAATTTCATTCTGCTTGCAACTCCTTTTTTTTTTCCTGTGAGGCCTAGGTCCCTTGATCCTGGTTGATAACTTTGAATTGACTGAGAGAATATTAATTTATCAGAAATTGCAGAGTTATGGCTTTTCACAGGATCTATTACGGATGATAGGTTACAAGCAGGCAGTTTCAAGTTTAAACAATGTGTTATAGACAAAGAACGGAAATTGGATTTCTCGGCCTCCCTAGAATTTTTTTTTTATTAGCCAGTCTCCCTTTTATAGACCAGCAAAATATTTAAAACAAATATCGATCCCAAAATTGAGCACTAACCCTAGCATGTTTTAACACATCTCCAACAGCTGTTCTTGAAGGAAAGTTCAGGAAAATCCCTTACTCTTTAAGACTCTGTCCTTAAGGCAAAGGGAAGTTGAAAATACAAATCATGTATTGTTACACTGCCCATTTTGTAAAAACGCACAGCTAAGTTTTACATCCCCCTTATTAACTAAATTTCCAGGTCATTCAAATTTATTTTATGTACAGTTGTAATTAGCTAATATGATTCAGTCTCTCTGAATGTGGACAAATTATATTTTACTGATTGTAAAACTTGCTGTAACCAATCATATTTAGTTATTGTTGTTTATTTTTATCTTATTTCATTTTGTAAGTTTTAATTTCTACCTTCTGTTAAATAGAATTCTGGTCATTGAGGACTAACTGAATAAAATCTCCAGCAGAATTTTATGTGGTACTAATACTGTCCGGGATTCCAACAATTTTTCAAAATATTGACTTAACAATGTAAGTTGGTATCTTTTACTTTACATTCCTGATAAGCAGGCTATATCTGCTGTCTATGCATACCCAGTCAACAATATTGGTAGTCTCTGCATTTTCTAGGAACTATGGAAAAACAAATTTCTCAGTTAGGTATAGAGAACCATATATCTGTACAGTTTTGTCTGGCAATACTAACCTTCCCCAAGCTTGGGTGCCCTCCAAGTGTGTGGCTTCAACTCCTAGAATTGTCAAAAATGGCCATGCCAGCTGAAGAATTCAAGGAACTGAATTCCACACATCCAGACTGCATGTAGGTGGTGGAAGGCTGCTCTGTGTTTTCTGGATGAACATCTGAGCAGTGAAGAGTAGGAATGATGACTCATGTGGCCAGGGATAAAATATGCAGAACTCAGATTTTGCTTCTTTCTACAATAACTCCTTTTTAGAAAGAAATTATATAGTATATAATTATAATTTCCCCAATGTTTTTAGTATTCCAAATATATGCAAAGCTAATAAATGCAATATGTCCTGCTTCTGCAGTGACAAGATAACTTAGAGCTGCACAGATCAGCATATAAAATATATCAGGATTAGCTAAGCCCACAGAGTGAAACACTGAAGATCTCAAACCATTTCTCCCAAAGGTCCTCTGAGTCTTCACACCACAGGATAGCAGCTCCCTATTTTCTGGGTCATGCCTCACTCAGCATCCTCTCCAACCCCAATATGTAAGAGAGAGAAACTATCACAACCTTTACTGACTTTCTGATGCTTAAAAGTTAAAAAAAAAAAAAACTTGCTATAATGCAACCTCTTTAACTTTGTAGCTTAGAGGTACGGGACTACAAGTTTCATCTCCTCCTTGGGAGACAGACCAATCTCATAGGAGATAAACAAAATCAAGCTTTGTTAGAAGAGGAGGAGGAGGACAGAGAGGAAGAAGAGTAGATGACAATAAAATATATATGAAACCTATTTTTCTTTAAAATAAATTTAGAAAAGTACATGCAATGTTCCCAGCAGACCACAAGATGATGGCAGTCTGCTACCAATAAAACTTTTCTTCCACTAAGACCAAACATGCTCCAAGGTGATACCACCAACTGCCCAACTCATGAATAAATGTTCTTCCTGCCCATTCTGAAGGATGGAATGCAAGGCTGAGGCATACACTCAATATCTCAACTGTACAGAGAAATAAGAATGTTATAATTGATTTAGTTCTACATTTAAAGAGCAAGAAAAAAAATAGCACAATTTCTAAATTAGTCTTTCACCTATCTCTATAAGAATAATTTCCAAAATAAGATATGTTTCACATATCTAGACATTCTTCTGCTTTCTGGGGTAACTCCACTTTATCAGATAGCGATAGAGATGAACTACAACATTTGTCCAGCCTCTGTCCTAGCTTCTCCTAGTTCAATTATGCTTTGCTCTTAAAAAAGCAAACCCATTCTATTTCTAGCAGAGGGAGAGACTGTGGTATGTCCAGGACATGACAAAAAGCATATCTCCCTCATAGATTATTAGGGAGTCTCTGGGAATGTCTGAGTCAGTCCATGGCAAGAAGGGTACATTCACAGCAAAAGGAAAAATAGATCCCAAAGTCAAGAACACAAATCCAAACAATAGGTGAAAATTGCTGACCAAAAGTCACACACCAAGATTCCATGAGACGAGGTTAGAGCATTCAGAGCATCAGACATGAAGAAGGGACAATTGCTGTTCCAACAGTGAGCTGCTCGAAACTGAAGGTGTTGGTGCTTTAGTATCTAACCCCCATTAGGCACAGCTGCTAATCTATGGTAGCCATTTAGAAAGGTTGCACAAGTGAAGTCTTACTTCTGATAGACCAGTCAGTGTACCATTTGAGCATGAAATCAGAACAAATGTCATGGGCTGAATGGCAAATCGGAGCCAGTACAGTGTAGTGTCACAGTGCTGCACTAGGAAGTGCAAGTTCCCACTTGATTATGGAGCTTACTTGGTGACTATGAGCCAATCACTTTCTCTCAGTCCAATCTGTTTTACAAAATATTTACTGTGGGGATAACATGAGGGGCCTGGAGGTCCTCATGTATGCCACCTTAGGCAGAATAAAGATGTGATATAAATGTAATAAATCAGTAATAAAGGAATTGAAGCCTCCATCTACTCTAGTGCAGCAAGGCACTTTTAAAGAAAATATTTGGAGCAACTCTCTCTCAACTAAACTACAATTCCTGGTCTACTACAAGACCCACTTTTTTGTAATGTTGTACTGGAAATTCATTTGAAGTAGAAAATACCTTATTTGGGGATAAGGGGTAGTCTTCCCAGTGGTACGCTACTGGGACATAGTAGAGAGCTTGCTTCACAGAAGATCCCTGGTTCAAACCTTGCCATTTCCAAGTAGGAAAAAAATGTACCTAAAAACTTGAAGAAACCATTATAGCCTACCTCAACATATGGAACCAGCTGGGTCAAAGATCTGAATCGGAATGAGGCAACTTCCTATATCCTGCTCATGACCTGTATTGACTCGTTTACCAAAGCAAGTCAACCCTTTGTATTAAATACTGTACATGCTTGGGTGTGGATGTTAACCCAAAATTACTGGTTTCCACCCCCTATATACACACTTGGTTTTGCTTATTTAAAACACAACCTTATGATTTAGTAAAAGAAAAAAGAGCAAAGAGATGCCTCCCTCCAAATCTCTGCCTCCTTATTTACAAAGCCTTTCCTGCAGAAAACTAAAATCTAACTAATCTCCACACTTTCCCTGTGTAATGATACATAATAAATAAGTAATTGCATGCTTTATAGCAAAGGGCTACATTATGTATCAATTAAATCATCACAATCTCTCATCTGGTATTATCTAATGCACTAGGATCTGGTTCTCGGCATTTTTGGCATTTCAGAATTACTGCATAATAAGATTATATGCACTTATCTGCTATTAGAAAAGAAAAAAAGAAAACAGAAGCCGTGATTAAAAGGTACATGTGATATGTTTAGTTCAGATTAGATATAACAATTTTCTTTCTCCCATAAAGGAAATACGATCTTGGTTTTTTTCTATTAGTAGCAGCAGGAGCTTCTGCAGCAATGGGGCCAGACTACTGAGCTCTGACTCATGAAAAAGTAATTGTTTAGATGGAGAGTATTACTCATTTGTATAAGAGTGCCACTGTGCTTAATGGTGATGACCTTCCTACAATGGCAAAACAGAGTCCATATGCAAGAAGGCAATTTTCTAAGAAAAAAGGCAGAGCCATTACTGAAACAGGCAGTGGAGTAGGAGGCAATGTGGCACTTTAAACGATGCCCCATGATGAGAAGCAGAAGCTGTTTTGAGAACATTCCAAAAAAATATGGGGAGAAACGCATGTAAGATCACACAGTGCAGAGACCAAGAGGCAAGTGGTCTACATTAATATCCAATTATCAGAATAGCATCAAAGCCCTTTTATGAAGTTGAATATAACATAGTCACATAATGCTCCATTCCTAATGCAAGGGAACTAGAGACTAGAAAACCACATAATTTTCCTTCAGTATTTACCATGTAGGTTCTATATTGCTGCTCTAACTGTATGTTTAAATGCAACGTTACAGCAAGGATAGAGCATGGCTTCCCTCAATATTCCCTCTTCAATAGGTCCCTTCATCTACCTACTCTTTCCTCACCTTCCTAAAATAGTAAAACTCTAAGATACGCCACACGCTAGTGACCAAGAAGGCTGGATGACAGCACTGAGAGAAAAATGGCAGGAGAAGCAGTTGCAATCCTCTTTACTTCAGCCTTCTCTGCCAAATCCTCCTAGTATCTAGAGATATTGGCAAATACTGGATACCCAAATCATTCAGTCTGAACATTTATCAATAGGTGTGCGTGTTTCTCTTCCTTAATCTTTCAGCTGGCACCTGTATAAGACTATGAGATAGAAAATTACCAACTTCAGCTGCCCTATTCCTGAAATGCTATTGGCAGGGAAGATGGGAAACAATTATCCTAAACATTGGATACTCCACCTACTTATATTTAATGAGGATTATGGTTTCTTTCACCTAAAGCAAGAGTGAATGCTTTGTAGCTGCATGTGATCCTTAAGCAGTTTTGGGGGGCTTCTAGCATCTTTCAAAAATGCTGAAATTTGCTGGCAGGGGATTTCAGCCACTTAGCAAAAGAAAATAAGCAGCCTACAAATAAAAATGGGTACTTTAAACAAAGGGGTTTTTTTGCTCTACCCCCCAAAAGAAGCACAAATTCTATCCCAAATTCTGCCCTATCTGGTAACAGTTCATCATCACACTATTTTTTTTTTTAAGCAACTTTAAAAATGGCCCTCAGCAACTGAAAAGCAGCCCAACTTTGATGTGCGCAGTTACTTTATATGGAGTCCTTGTAATGTAGAACATCTATCCTGATACAGAGTGGTTGTTCAATCTACCTCTTCTTGCAGTTTGGGAGACTCAGCTTTTGCCTATAGAAATAAATAGGTCTCAGTTCTTATGCAAAGTTCTATCTCTGAGCTATGTCCTCTCCTACACTGATTTTGGGGACCTGTTCACAAACTGGAAGAAGGCACCTTCCTCAAAAGGAAATTCTGGAATAGGTTCTCAGCAGGTACACATAATAAACTATTAACAATCCACAAGCACTCAGTCTTCCTTAGAATGTCTCAAATGGGGAAAAACATTGGTGTTATTAGTCCTATAATTGAAACAATTGCTAAATGGAAGTACAATAGAACCATAAAAGCATCAGGCATTATATCTGAGAATTAGGATACGATTCATCCTTTGTCAATCCATTAAGAATTTCTTTCTCCAGGATTTAGAGAAGAGTACATAATTTTTGTTTAGCATTCCATTTGTATTTGAAGACACGAAGGCAAATTTTCAGATTGATGTACAGTTGTGGAAAAATCCTGACTCAAATCACAGCTTTGTCCTACAAGCAGGACAGAAGTACTTCAATGTTGTCATCTGGGAGTAAAATGTACATCAGATGCAATCTCTTCTCCATCCAAAGCTACAGCCACCACCTTACTGTCTTCCTTAGTTCCTTAGACCTCTCAGAAACAAAAGAGTAAAAAGACAGATGTCACAACCTTTTGCACAGCTCACATGCCATTTTTCTCTAGTGTAAATCTTTTTACTTCAGTGCAGTTTTGCTAGGAAAAGTTGTCTCAGGCAACAAAGCAATTCTAAAAGTGAAAAACAAACTCCCTGATCATGAAAGAAGGAAAGTCAGAGGAGCTACAAGCTGTAATAAGCAAAATCAATTTATCTTATTTAGTCCATTAACAGGAAAAGGTCTATATAATGTCACAAATAGCAGTTGCTAGAAAAAAGAATAACCTTTGCCCCAATTCTTGTTCCATGAGTTCCACAAAACTCTTACAGTACCTACCTTTTTAGCAGCACAGTAGTTTCCATGGTAACCAAAAGAGATCTCTTATTTTAAAGGAAGGCTACTTCAGAATTCTGTAATGGCTTAATACAGTGGTTCTCCACTGTACACAAAATGCAGGTGGGGCTCAGTAGTCATCTCTGTGGGCACAGGGTAAATCACTGAAACTTTTTTAAAAACTTGCTATAAATAATAAATGTGATAAGAGCATGTATCTTCATAAACATCATCCTTCTCTGGGAAAAAAGTGGACTTCTGGTTGCCATCTGGTGGGACCCAGGTAGCTTGATAATGTGTTTGGTGAACTGAAGATAGGCAAGATTGAGAACCATGGGTCTAAAACAGTTCTGTGATTCTGGGTAAACTCGGAATGGAAGATGCAATATACATTGGAAATACAAAAATAATTTCCTTCACCCTGACAGACCAATTGCCCGCAGTTACAGGAAAAGGGTAATTTTTCCAAACACATTGTTAGCATTAATTATTCTTTCATGAAAGAAGAAAAGTCAAGCGAGCCAAGAAGGAAAATAGCATGTACAGCTAACAGCTTCCCAGAGGAATGAAAAAGTAGTTAGAGTTAACTTGCCATTCTATGGGAGCTGCTATGGACAGCCTTTTACAAAGGGCATATAGATATTTATTTTACACACTACCAACATACTGAAACTAGTAACTAAGCAAAAGGAATTAAATATATCCCAGATTTTTCCCCATTTCCTTCAACTTTCAGTTCTTTTTGCCTGGGGTAATGCTTAATGTCCTCATAAATGATTTGCCATCCTACTCTACATGTTTGACATGACAGAATTCCATGCATTCAAACCCAAGCATACAAATTTCTCCCTAGATAAATGTCCATGGTAATTGTTAACAAGGCATTGAATTAACAAATTGCATTAAGCAATAATATGATTGGGCTGTTTTTATTTATTCATAAGACCTGCCATATACTATTCATTATACATAGAACAATTCCAAATATTAATGTATTGTGTAAACCCAGATTCTTATAAATCACAGTTTACAGCTTAATGCAAGAACATGAAATTCCATTGGCTGGAGGGCCACATTCTAAAATTGGGCACTGCATGCCCAATTTTAGCTTCCTGCAAAAGAACAAAAAGACTTTTTTTTTTAATACCACACCCTTCATGAAGTGGCTGCATGCAATCCCTAGGCTGCGCTTTTGCACTACTGCATTCATGCCATATCTGAACCCAGCCATTGTGGTTTATTCAAACCAACGCTAAAACAAATGATGGCTCAGAGTACCAGGTGAGTCCAGCCACTGAATTATCTAACCCTACTGATTCAATTCCACAATATTTCAAAGTATGGTCTCACCGAGTGACCAGCATACTACTGATGGCAAATGACAAAAACACTGTAGCTGGATTTTGTTACCATTACTGCCTCATTTATGAATGAAAGCTGTACATAACAATGAGATCAGCAGCATCATTGCAACTGATAAAAGTTAACTTGCAATTTCACACCATGACTAAGTAGGCACTAGTATTGTTGTTTAAACATAGAGACACACAAAGACACACAGGGTTGAATTTGGCCATTTACTTTGCCAGGAGCAACATTTCTTAAGCAATTGCTCCCATAGTGGAAAAAGGAGAAGAAGGTATCCAATCCTTGCCCTCAGTGTTACTGTTCAGGGATCTCCCCAGACATTAAAACATGCTCGCTCGTGCTCTCGCTCTCTCGCTCTCTCTCTCTCTCTCTCTCTGCAGTGGGAGCCCAAAGTGACCAAACTTCTATTTCCATGCATTCCAGCAGCAAAAATGCTTTGCTGCACCAGAATCCTGCAAGCAGACAGAAAGAGTATTCCCATCTTTAGGTGACAAAGGCTGACTCCATCTCAGAGAGTTCAGTTCAAACATTTTTGCCAGGGTCTTCCCACTAAATAGGCTGGATCACTGTAAACAGCACATGAATTGCTCCCTTTCATTTTGTTACTTGCACTGCGATGAAAGCTCAGAACATAAAACCAAATGCCCAAGATATCACAAGTATCTTTGATCACAGATTAATAATAATACAGAAATACAGACTATATATACAAACTCTCCATATTGCATCACTGTCCCTTGAATTATCTTGTCTAGTATTAAAGTGTTTAATATCACCCCAAAATATTTCATTAGACACAGGTATGCTTAATATGGAAGTACATGCTAATTGTTGCATATGAACAAGCATCTATTTTCACCTCTACTGTAAGAAGTCAAGTAAAAATATTTCAAACTATATTTCAGGAAATTGTTAATGCTAGAACTGAGGATTATAATCAACACGTGGATATAAATTCAGGATAAACAAAAATATTTTTAAAATACAATATATAATTTACATAATTTACCATCAGAAATTAGTATAATGAAGTTTGGCTTAGGTGGTTTTAAAAGGCAAATGAAGGATAGCTATCATTTTCAAATAGCCACTGAAAAACACAAATGGAAACTCTTTGTACAGAAAAAAATACACACACACACACACACACACACCCTATGTTTTCATTATTGAAAGCAACACCAATAACTATAAGCTTTGGAGGAACACACAGCTACTCCCCTCATGTTCCCAGAAACATCTCCAGTTCATGTAACATACTAAGCCAAAATGGGGGTTGTTTGCTTTCAGTTTAGCATGCTGTGGAAAGTCAACCATTGTGGTTTGTAAAACATTTTACAGCTTAGGACACTGCAGGAACCCGGCCAATTTTGATTTATTCAAGATGCTATGGTTGAACATAGTTTGTGGAACAAACCACTGTGGAAAAAAGGATGATGGGCTAGATGGATCAGGTGTGGTGTGGTGTGGTGTGGTGTGGTGTGGTATTCATTTTATTTATTTATTTTTCAAATTTACATATGCCACCCACCCCACTATACAAGTGACTCTAGGCGGCATTACAGATAAAAACTATAAAATTTTGTGTGTGTGTGTGTGTGTTAAAAACTGCAAAAGGTTAAAATTAAGCCAAAAAGTTAAAATTGCAATGCAAATTAAAAAGCGGAGAGAGCATCCTCAGGCTAACAGCCACCCCAAGTGCTGCCAACCCCCATTGGGTCCCCATGCAAGTTGGCAGAGCCAGGTCTTAATGCCCTTTCGGAAGGCGAGCAGAGTGGGGGCCAATCTCACCTCAGGGGGCACAACATTCCAGAGGGCAGGAGCCACGGCAGAAAGGGCTCTCCTCCTGGACCCCGCCAGGTGTGGGATCCGTAACATACCCTTCCTGCTGGACCGGGTGGGATGGGTCAATGTAATGGGGATGAGAAGATTCCTCAGGCAACCTGGGCCCATGCTATGAAGTGCTTTAAAGGTCATAACCAACACCTTGAATTGGACCCGGAAGCAGACTGGGACCCAATGCAGCTCACGCAGCAGCGGTGTTACATCTGCAGTCCTAGAGGCACCCATAACTGCCCACACCACCACATTCTGCACCAGCTATAGCTTCTGAATACTCTTCAAGGGAGTCCTGTGTAGAGCACATTGCAACAGTCCATATGGGAGGTAACCAGGGCATGGCATGGCATGGCATGAACTGATCTTAGCTGTTCTACAATTTTTCTCAATGACAGAAGATCAGTTATGGTAGAGAAGGCAATTTGCTTAACAGTACTATGCCAATCATTCCCATGAAATATGTGGTTCAAAAAACTTTATCCTTGTATCAGATGAAACTGATGCCAAAAAATATTCAGTACTGCACAGAAGTTTTGTAGAAACCAACCTTGTTTGGAATAAGGTGGTTAGGAGGAAGAATATTTGAAAGCCTCTGTGAAGACTACATATATCTTCACTGGTTTACACCTCATGGAAAGCCATAGTTGTTTTAACCATTATTTGTGACAAAGCCACAGTAGTTGGATTCATACTACAGGAATCTAAGCTACAATTATGTCATCATCACATTATTTGCATGATAGCAAATGTGATATCACTTACTGTATTCCTTCCCCTTCCCCCCCCCATGGATGCCCACAGTTCAAACAAAATGCAAAACAATGGTATACAAATGACAGTGGTTGAGCGCACATGCTGTAATAAACCCAAACCAAAAACTTAGCCATTATATTTATGTGTGAGTTGTCAGTCTTTAGTCAGTCAACCTAGGTGCAGAGATGGGAGGACAGTTCTTGTGTGTATATCTGTGCAGTGCTCTGGGTCACTATTTTAAAAACAAAATAAAAAAAAAAACTAATAGCCAGCTTTCACCCAAGTGGATACCCTGGAAATTTTGAAAAAACACTGACCGTATACATAAAGGTCCTGAAAACACAGATGAATGGCAAAGTCCTGTGCCAGTCTATAATGACGCTGAAACAGCTGTGAAGGCAGCACCATCTGATGGACAACAGTTGAAGTGCATAGGTTGCAAAAGCAGCTTTCATGTACTTTTAACGTTAAAATCCATCAGAGTACAGAGTTTTGTCTTTTCTTTCATTATCTGAGTATTAGCCATGCAAGTTGGTTGCAAGGCATTAAATCTTCAGCAGTTAAGTATAACCTTGAAGGTGAAAGAAGCAACATTCTCTATAATCTCATTTATAAAACTAGACACCAAGTCATGTTTATTCCTATACTGTATTCCTTATTTTTTCAGCAGCAAAGTACTAAAAGGGGTGAAAGTTGACATTCTGACTCACATAGTCTTCTTCCTTAATAAACAGAGAAAATGAAAGCTTCTAACCCATTTGCTAATCTTTGTTGCCCAATCCACTTTTAGTTTATAATTAAAAATTGTAATAATGCCTATATTCTCATATCTGTCCATATACCATTTGAAAATTTGTTTTGAGCATCAAATCACAATGCTACTGTTTAAAAATGAAACCTGAATAGGCACCTTTCCCCTTCTTTTTCTTTCTTTCTTGCTATTTAGTCAAACTAGATAATTGTCACTTGTACCTTCTGCAGAACATCTGGAAAGACTCATGGTGGCAATGCATAAATGTTAAAGAAGTTTTATTGATTCTAGTGCAACAGTAAGAAGTAAAGGTCTGTTATGTTCATCATCATACAAAGCCTCTATCAAGAATTTAAGTTGAGAATCAGAGACTGTAACATTCACCATAGTCAAGGTTTTCATGCAACCTTAGGTTTCATATAACAATCCTAAATGTACAGTTTGAGTTCTCACATATTACACTAAGCCACATTTCTTTAGTTTGGGATTGTTGGGTTGTGTGAACCCAGAAACTATTGGTTGGTGAACCAGTGGTTGTGGCTTTGCCAGTTGTACAAACTAGCCAATTGTGATTTATTCAATAAACCATAATTAAATAAGCGATGGCTTAGCATGATGCACAAACCCATCACATGAATGAGGAACCCTTAAATTTGCAAGTTGATATGGAACACAACTTGTTTCAAGTTCACATATTTATAAAATGCTCTACTCATGAATACTGTTTGCTAACAATGAAGAAGATATTTAATCTGCAATCTTACACACATTTACCTGGAATGGTCTTACTTCTTAGTAGACATGTATAGCACTATAAGTGATCTCCCCCCTCACAGGAAGTGGTCATTAACTGATCTTTCCCTTTTTTAAAAAAGCCCAAATCTAAGATTCCATTCCTTGTCATCTTACATGGCATTATATAGATGCCATTACATTAAAGGGAACACAATCCATGCCATTCTGTGCTTTATAGTGCTTAATAAGACCACTTCTATGCTCACTATTTCTCCATTTATAGGTATTTAATGAAAAAGTTTCTATTAAAATAAAAAGTGTTGTTTCAGGCATTTGAACTGTGAACTCCCTGCTTATTTAGGATCCTCATATGAGTATATTTAGAAAAGCTGAAAATGTTGAAAGAACAGACTGTCCTTTTAACTGTTCAAAGTTGAAAGTTCCAGGAGGAACCAACCTTGGAAATGTGTAATATGCAAACAGCTATACCTTGCCTATAGTGTGCATAAAGGAATTTCAGCCACACAGACATTTTAATATAAATATAGATTTCCTGAATTACAAACATACCAATCCCACCAAACAAAAATGATGATTTAAGATACACACACTGACACATTCCTTAGTAGGATAAAGTAAGACTCACATATAGTTGGCCTACATGGGGTGTATGGTTCATTAGAGCAAAAATTATCAGAGAGGATAGCAAAGGGAAGTAGACTCCAAAAGGCTTTCAGAATCTTTTTTTTTTTCCTTAGCTCCATGCCCTGGGAAACACAAACTCCTTCCAGATTAAAGTGACAACTATTGGCAACTGGAAATGGAAGTTGTCAACCATCCAGTGCAAGTTTATCCAACTCTCTAGATCCCAAGAGGTTAGCTGATTAATGGAGAGGGCTGTAGAGGCAATTCACCCAATAAAGTCTAACTCTGTTGGCCAAGTTTTGAGTTAAAGGATCCTGATGTACATTTTTTAAATGCTTGGTGCTTCTCCTTTTCCTTTGATGGAGACCAACTGTTCGCTATAAAAAGGACTTGAGTGTCTTGACTCTAAAGAGAAGATGCCTTCAGTATCATATAAGGCGCAACATTTAAGCTTCCTGTGGCTAAAAATAATGGCACATCACTAAGGTTCCTAAGAAAGAAAGAAGGAACGAAAGACCAAGCCACATGGAAAGAGAGCACACTTATTTGGATATTCCAGTTCTAGTGTGAAACAAAAGACTTCAGATACCTTTGTTTGTTTCCAGCTGGGCTCCATGGAAATTAATCCCAACCCAGGTAAATGAGCATAGGATTGCACTGAAGGGATGCTTTTGTTGTCTTTAAGATAAGGGAAATGGAAAGTATTTCACCAAACTGCTCGTGGTAAGGTGTTATCTTGACCTTAGCCATTAAACTCCCTGACACCTAAGGCACCACAGGCAGGCGACACAAACCAAGGACCTCCAGGAACTTAGCCATGGAGCGAATGGCGACATGATCCAGTTTTACTGAGAGAGAGAGAGAGGCAGAAGGCAGAAGATACACGAGACATCGCAACGCAATCCCCGTCGCCTTAGAACCACTGGTTTACTTCAAAGCAAAGCACTGCTCTCATACAAAAAAGCTCTACCCGCGCTCCCCGCAAAAGCCGGGCGCCGCTTACCTGCAAAGACTTGTCCCCGGGTTCTTTGCAACAGCTGCAAGAGAATGGCAAACGTAGCAATCCTAGTCATTCTTTGAGGGAGTTCACATGCCCTTCCCACGGCAATAGCAGCAGCAGCAGACCCGGTTCTCCGTGCGTCCTGCAAACATCTCTTGCATTGATAAACCCGAAGAGTTGGGACTGGAGCTGATCTCCCGAACACGGCTGAAGCCTCAGCTATCCCTGATCTGAGGAGCAGGACAAGCTGATTGAAGAAGCGAAAAAGGGGGAGATTTCCCCCGAGTCCTAACGCTCGCCTTTTCTCCCTCTCCGGCTCATAAAGAGGGAAGGAGCGAGAGAAGGCGAGCAGAGGGCAATAAACAAGAGAAAGCACCACGCATCAGTCGCCACTTGCTGTCTGCTTCACTATCGGAAAAAAACCCATTCTGCATTCCGTTTTGTTTTGGCACTAGGCGATTGGAGGGCGGGGAAATGCGAGTCATTAACAAGACGTTTCTATACCGGACGCCCAGCTCGCGTGGAGAGGGAATTGGAACGTTCTCAAAGCAAAATCAATTGAAAGACTGGTTTGTTTTCCCCCTGCGCGCGCGTGCCGCGGCGTGTATCCCACCGCCTAAGGGATGGGTAAGCGCCGCTCTCCGCTCCAGCCGGAGCCCAGGAAGCGACACACGGAAACTGCGAGCCAAGGTAGTCGTTTCTCGTGTGATAAGGCACTGCTGGTTACGTGTGGTCGGGGGGCAGGGCAGGAGAGAAATAAAACGAAGGGAGGAAAACAATCTTCACCCTTCCTCAACCGGAGAATAATAAGAGATTGCAGTTAAACTGCGCAACGCAGAGAGAAGAGCCCCCTGCTATGAGCATGAAAGTCTCAAAAATGCAAGGTTTCCAGGGGGGCCATTATTAGATCAAATTTTCTAAAAGCGCTAACAGACATTTCCAGCTGAAAATAGTAATTTTCGTCATTATTCACTTAACTTCGGATCGAGCTGGCTGCTTAAATACCTCCGCTCAGCCCGCGCACTCGGAGGTCGAGACATAACACGCTCCCAGATTTTAAACGTAGTGCCGAGGGGTGCGCGAGCGAAGGCGAGCTTGTAAAGCGCCCGCGTGGGCCCGAGTGGCGCAGCGGATGGACGGTCCCACTTTAGTGGCGACAGTTACAAGCGGTTGAAAGGAGGAGTTGTAAGACTGTTAGTGGCGCACACACATCCGCCGCCGCCCACTTCTCCAGCGCTCGCTGCATCTCGATTGCTGGGGACTGTCCTCAAGTCCTGGGTTTATAAATCCCAATGAATGCCGTAAGCCACCGACCCGCCCGTGGCGGGAGCTTCACTTCTAACAGCCTCTCGTAACTTTGGGGACGCTTTTCTGTGGCCCTCCATGAAAACCTCTGCGTGCTTTCGAACAGCGCTTGCAGTTCGCGGAGCGCGATTTTAACGCCTGCGTTATTTAGATTGCTCTCCCCTGCCGCTTTTTCTTATTTCCATACTCCACCCCCGAGCGGACAAACCGAGCCTCTTGTCACACAGACCTCAGTAGAAAGAGGAGCAACGTTACTCCCTATATAGCCAGTAGGGACCGCTGTTGCATTAAGAGTAACTCATGACCATATCATTCTTCTTGGATACGAAGGTCCTGTGAAACAAAGCTTTTTCACAGTTCAGTTTTTGAGATGCAGCGGGAGAGGATGGACAAAGCATGAAGTGAGGAGAAAGATGTGTGTATGAGAAGAGAAACCCATCAGTCATGAGAATTATATAAGTGCTAGAAAGTAGTTATTAAAAAGCTAAGCCAATGCCATTTTAGAAGGGGAGTTAGTGCTTTGCCATTACACAGAAGTAGGAGAGTCACACGCATAGATTAGAAAGGAATGTAAGGGCAAATGTTACCCTCGTAGCTACAGAGATAAGGTATGCCAATTAGAACAGAGAGAACAGGCTATTCCTTATTTGTTCAGTCGTTAAGTCGTGTCCGACTCTTCGTGACCCCATGAACCATATTGCGCCAGGCCTTCCTGTTCTTCCTTATTAGGATTCCTTATTAGGAAAGTAAAACTTGAAGACATGCGCAGACTAGTAGTTTATACTTGTTTATAAAACACTATTGCATCAGTTGCATGAGACCAGCCATGCTCAGTGCTACCTTGTGTGCTAAATAAAACTTTTGCACTCAGAATTACGGTATCTGGTGTGTTGACCTGAACACGTAATAAACTATAGGGAAAGAATTCTGCCAACAATCAATCAATCAATCTCTCTCTCTCTCTCTCTCACACACACACACACACACACACACACACAGAAGTCCCCAAGCTGCTGGACCAGAAGTGACTGGATGATTCAAAACTGAAAGGAGTTGCACCCACTTTAGGGATTGGATGCTCATTTCAAAAGACTTTAACAAACATGAAGTAAGAAACAAACAGCAATGGCAACAATAACCCAAATTTTCTTTTCTTTTACATAAAAGTAAATACCATCAAGTGTGCAGCCATGAAAATAGGGGAATGGAACAGCAGGAATCAAGTAGTTCAAATGCTAAACATTGGTGAGATGCTGTGACATCATAGCCAGGGATCCAATTCATGCCCACCAGGAAGTTCTCATTAAATTCAGTGGGATCTGTTGCTGGGTAGACTTGCATAGGCTTGTTAGTCTTATCATTGTTAAACTCCAAATTAAAATGAATTCAAGTTGCTCTGAATGAATTCAAATGTCATATACCAGATGATTACATCTCAGGGTATTGAAAGAGCTGGCTGGGGAATTCTGGGAGTTGATTCCACTCATCTTAAAGTGGCCAAGTTTGGACAACACTGGTCTATGAAAACATGAGGGCAGCCCTTATGTTATCACAAGAGAGAGCTTCATTTTGTCTGATGTGTTTCATACTTCTACGAATTGATAAACTGGATAAAAATCTAAATCCTTTCTTTCTTCCTAATCAATGCCCA